>NW_027507900.1:1057544-1261616 GCF_037356315.1 Lithobates pipiens
AAACTCCAACCACCCCACTACAAAACGCCACCCACCCACTACAAAACGCCACCCACCCCATTACAAAACTCCACCCACCCCACTACAAAACTCCACCCACCCCACTACAAAACTCCACCCACCCCATTACAAAACTCCAACCACCCCACTACAAAACTCCACCACCCCACTACAAAACTCCACCCACCCCACTACAAAACTCCACCCACCCCACTACAAAACTCCACCCACACCACTACAAAACTCCACCCACCCCACTACAAAACTCCATCACCCCACTACAAAACTCCACCCACCCAGCCACAAAACTCCACCCACCCCACTACAAAACTCCACCCACCCCCACTACAAAACTCCACCCACCCCATTACAAAACTCCACCCACCCCACTACAAAACGCCACCCACCCCCACTACAAAACGCCACCCACCCCACTACAAAACTCCACCCACCCATTACAAAACCCACTCCACCCACGCCACTACAAAACTCCACCCACCCCACTACAAAACTCCACCCACCCCACTACAAAACGCCACCCACCCCATTACAAAACGCCACCCACCCCACTACAAAACGCCACCCACCCCACTACAAAACTCCACCCACCCCATTACAAAACGCCACCCAACCCATTAACAAAACTCCACCCACCCAGCCACAAATCTCACCCGCTGTGCCTGTCCATGTTACAGGTTGTTTGGCAGAGCTGGGAGGAGAGGAAGAGCGCCAACCCCTCCACCCTGGCCTCTGAGGTGTCCCCCCCGGCCTCTGAGGTGTCCCCCCCGGGCCTCTGAGGTGTCCCCCCCCCCCGGCCTCTGAGGTGTCCCCCCCCCGGCCTCTGAGGTGTCCCCCCCGGCCTCTGAGGTGTCCCCCCGGCCTCTGAGGTGTCCCCCCGGCCTCTGAGGTGTCCCCCCCGGCCTCTGAGGTGTCCCCCCCGGCCTCTGAGGTGTCCCCCCCGGCCTCTGAGGTGTCCCCCCCAGGCCTCTGAGGTGTCCCCCCCCAGGCCTCTGAGGTGTCCCCACCCTGGCCTCTGAGGTGTCCCCCCCCCGGCCTCTGAGGTGTCCCCCCCCCCGGCCTCTGAGGTGTCCCCCCCGGCCTCTGAGGTGTCCCCCCCCCGGCCTCTGAGGTGTCCCCCCCGGCCTCTGAGGTGTCCCCCCCCGGCCTCTGAGGTTTCCCCCCCCGGCCTCTAAGGTTTCCCCCCCCGGCCTCTAAGGTTTCCCCCCCCCCCGGCCTCTGAGGTTTCCCCCCCCGGCCTCTGAGGTGTCCCCCCCCCCGGCCTCCTCTGAGGTGTCCCCCCCCCGGCCTCCTCTGAGGTGTCCCCCCCCCCGGCCTCCTCTGAGGTGTCCCCCCCCCCCGGCCTCCTCTGAGGTGTCCCCCCCCCCCCGGCCTCCTCTGAGGTGTCCCCCCCCCGGCCTCCTCTGAGGTGTCCCCCCCCCGGCCTCCTCTGAGGTGTCCCCCCCCCGGCCTCCTCTGAGGTGTCCCCCCGGCCTCCTCTGAGGTGCCCCCCCCGGCCTCCTCTGAGGTGTCCCCCCCCGGCCTCCTCTGAGGTTTCCCCCCCGGCCTCCTCTGAGGTGTCCCCCCCCCCCGGCCTCCTCTGAGGTGTCCCCCCCCCGGCCTCCTCTGAGGTGTCCCCCCCCCCCGGCCTCCTCTGAGGTGTCCCCCCCCCCGGCCTCCTCTGAGGTGTCCCCCCCCCGGCCTCCTCTGAGGTGTCCCCACCCGGCCTCCTCTGAGGTGTCCCCCCCCCGGCCTCCTCTGAGGTGTCCCCCCCCGGCCTCCTCTGAGGTGTCCCCCCCCCGGCCTCCTCTGAGGTGTCCCCCCCCGGCCTCCTCTGAGGTGTCCCCCCCCGGCCTCCTCTGAGGTGTCCCCCCCCGGCCTCCTCTGAGGTGTCCCCCCCCCGGCCTCCTCTGAGGTGTCCCCCCCCCCGGCCTCTGAGGTGTCCCCCCCCCCGGCCTCTGAGGTGTCCCCCCCCCCCGGCCTCTGAGGTGTCCCCCCCCCGGCCTCTGAGGTGTCCCCCCCCGGCCTCTGAGGTGTCCCCCCCCCGGCCTCTGAGGTGTCCCCCCCCGGCCTCTGAGGTGTCCCCCCCGGCCTCTGAGGTGTCCCCCCCGGCCTCTGAGGTGTCCCCCCCCGGCCTCTGAGGTGTCCCCCCTGCCTCTGAGGTGTCCCCCCCGGCCTCCTCTGAGGTGTCCCCCCGGCCTCCTCTGAGGTGTCCCCCTGGGTGTACTGGTCTCTGGTAGGGGGGTGTACGGGTCTCTGGTGGGGGGGGGTGGTGGTGTCGGTTGTACGGGTCTCTGGTAGGGAGATGTTGGTGTCGGGTGTACGGGTCTCTGGTAGGGAGGTGGTGGTGTCGGGTGTACGGGTCTCTGGTAGGGGGGATGGTGGTGTCGGGTGTACGGGTCTCTGGTAGGGGGGATGGTGGTGTCGGGTGTATGGGTCTCTGGTAGGGAGGTGGTGGTGTCGGGTGTACGGGTCTCTGGTAGGGGGGATGGTGGTGTCGGGTGTACGGGTCTCTGGTAGGGGGGATGGTGGTGTCGGGTGTACGGGTCTCTGGTAGGGGGGTGGTGGTATCGGGTGTACGGGTCTCTGGTAGGGGGATGGTGGTGTGGGTGTACGGGTCTCTGGTAGGGAGATGTTAGTGTCGGGTGTACGGGTCTCTGGTAGGGGGGATGTTGGTGTCGGGTGTACTGGTCTCTGGTAGGGGGGATGTGGTGTCGGGTGTACGGGTCTCTGGTAGGGGGGTGGTGGTGTCGGGTGTACGGGTCTCTGGTAGGGGGATGGTGGTGTCGGGTGTACGGGTCTCTGGTAGGGGGGGTGGTGGTGGTGTCGGGTGTACGGGTCTCTGGTAGGGGGGGTGGTGGTGTCGGGTGTACTGGTCTCTGGTAGGGGGGATGTTGGTGTCGGGTGTACGGGTCTCTGGTAGGGGGGGATGGTGGTGTCGGGTGTACGGGTCTCTGGTAGGGGGGGATGGTGGTGTCGGATGTACGGGTCTCTGGTAAGGGTGGAGGTGGTGTCGGGTGTACTGGTCTCTGGTAGGGGGGGTGGTGGTTTCGGGTGTACGGGTCTCTGGTAGGGGGATGTTGGTGTCGGGTGTACTGGTCTCTGGTAGGGGGATGGTGGTGTCGGGTGTACGGGTCTCTGGTAGGGGTGATGTTGGTGTCGGGTGTACGGGTCTCTGGTAGGGGGGATGTGGTGTCGGGTGTACGGGTCTCTGGTAGGGGGATGGTGGTGTCGGGTGTACGGGTCTCTGGTAGGGGGGTAGTGGTGTCGGGTGTACTGGTCTCTGGTAGGGGGGATGGTGGTGTCGGGTGTACGGGTCTCTGGTAGGGGTGATGTTGGTGTCGGGTGTACGGGTCTCTGGTAGGGGGGGTGGTGGTGTCGGGTGTACGGTTCTCTGGTAGGGGTGATGTTGTGGGGTGTACTGGTCTCTGGTAGGGGGGATGTTGGTGTCGGGTGTACGGGTCTCTGGTAGGGGGGATGTTGGTGTCGGGTGTACGGGTCTCTGGTAGGGGGGGTGGTGGTGTCGGGTGTACGGGTCTCTGGTAGGGGGGTGGTGGTGTCGGGTGTACGGGTCTCTGGTAGGGGTGGAGGTGGTGTCGGGTGTACGGGTCTCTGGTAGGGGGTGGTGGTGTCTGGTGTACGGGTCTCTGGTAGGGGGGATGTTGGTGTCGGGTGTACGGGTCTCTGGTAGGGGGGTGGTGGTGTCGGGTGTACGGGTCTCTGGTAGGGGGGGTGGTGGTGTCGGGTGTACGGGTCTCTGGTAGGGGGGATGTTGGTGTCGGGTGTACGGGGTCTCTGGTAGGGGGGATGGTGGTGTCGGGTGTACGGGTCTCTGGTAGGGGGGATGGTGGTGTCGGGTGAAACGGGTCTCTGGTAGGGGGGATGTTTGGTGTCGGGTGTACGGGTCTCTGGTAGGGGGGATGGTGGTGTCGGGTGTACGGGTCTCTGGTAGGGGGGATGGTGGTGTCGGGTGTACGGGTCTCTGGTAGGGGGGGTGGTGGTGTCGGGTGTACGGGTCTCTGGTAGGGGGGGTGGTGGTGTCGGGTGTACTGGTCTCTAGTAGGGGGGGATGTTGGTGTTGGGTGTACGGGTCTCTGGTAGGGGGGATGTTTGTGTCGGTTGTACGGGTCTCTGGTAGGGGGGATGTTGGTGTCGGGTGTACTGGTCTCTGGTAGGGGGGGATGTTGGTGTTGGGTGTACGGGTCTCTGGTAGGGGGGGTGGTGGTGTCGGATGTACGGGTCTCTGGTAGGGGTGGAGGTGGTGTCGGGTGTACGGGTCTCTGGTAGGGGGGGTGGTGGTGTCGGATGTAAGGGTCTCTGGTAGGGGTGGAGGTGGTGTCGGGTGTACGGGTCTCTGGTAGGGGGGGTGGTGGTGTCGGGTGTACGGGTCTCTGGTAGGGGGGTGGGTGGTGTCGGGTGTACGGGTCTCTGGTAGGGGGGATGTTGGTGTCGGGTGTACTGGTCTCTGGTAGGGGGGGATGGTGGTGTCGGGTGTACGGGTTCTCTGGTAGGGGTGATGTTGGTGTCGGGTGTACGGGTCTCTGGTAGGGGGGGTGGTGGTGTCGGGTGTACGGGTCTCTGGTAGGGGTGATGTTGGTGTCGGGTGTACGGGTCTCTGGTAGGGGGGATGTTGGTGTTGGGTGTACGGGTCTCTGGTAGGGGGATGTTGGTGTCGGGTGTACGGGTCTCTGGTAGGGGTGGAGGTGGTGTCGGGTGTACGGGTCTCTGGTAGGGGGGGTGGTGGTGTCGGGTGTACGGGTCTCTGGTGGGGGTGGTGGTGGTGTCGGGTGTACGGGTCTCTGGTAGGGGGATGGTGGTGTCGGGTGTACGGGTCTCTGGTAGGGGGGATGGTGGTGTCGGGTGTACGGGTCTCTGGTAGGGGGGGTGATGGTGTCGGGTGTACGGGTCTCTGGTAGGGGGGATGGTGGTGTCGGGTGTACGGGTCTCTGGTAGGGGGATGTTGGTGTCGGGTGTACGGGTCTCTGGTAGGGGGGGTGGTGGTGTCGGGTGTACGGGTCTCTGGTAGGGGGGTGGTGGTGTCGGGTGTACGGGTCTCTGGTAGGGGGGGTGGTGGTGTCGGGTGTACGGGTCTCTGGTAGGGGGGTGATGGTGTCGGGTGTACGGGTCTCTGGTAGGGGGGTGGTGGTGGTGTCGGGTGTACGGGTCTCTGGTAGGGGGGGTGGTGGTGTCGGGTGTACGGGTCTCTGGTAGGGGGGTGGTGTGTCGGGTGTACGGGTCTCTGGTAGGGGGGTGTTGGTGTCGGGTGTACGGGTCTCTGGTAGGGGGGTGGTGGTGTCGGGTGTACGGGTCTCTGGTAGGGGGGGTGCTGGTGTCGGGTGTACGGGTCTCTGGTAGGGGGGGTGGTGGTGTCGGGTGTACGGGTCTCTGGTAGGGGGGATGTTGGTGTCGGGTGTACGGGTCTCTGGTAGGGGGGATGGTGGTGTCGGGTGTACGGGTCTCTGGTAGGGGGGTGCTGGTGTCGGGTGTACGGGTCTCTGGTAGGGGGGGGGTGGTGGTGTCGGGTGTACGGGTCTCTGGTAGGGGGGATGTTGGTGTCGGGTGTACGGGTCTCTGGTAGGGGGGATGGTGTGTCGGGTGTACGGGGTCTCTGGTAGGGGGGGTGGTGGTGTCGGGTGTACGGGTCTCTGGTAGGGGGGGTGGGGGTGTCGGGTGTACGGGTCTCTGGTAGGGGGGATGTTGGTGTCGGGTGTACTGGTCTCTGGTAGGGGGGATGGTGGTGTCGGGTGTACGGGTCTCTGGTAGGGGTGATGTGGTGTCGGGTGTACGGGTCTCTGGTAGGGGGGGTGGTGGTGTCGGGTGTACGGGTCTCTGGTAGGGGTGATGTTGGTGTCGGGTGTACGGGTCTCTGGTAGGGGGGATGTTGGTGTTGGGTGTACGGGTCTCTGGTAGGGGGGATGTTGGTGTCGGGTGTACGGGTCTCTGGTAGGGGGGTGGTGGTGTCGGGTGTACGGGTCTCTGGTAGGGGGGTGGTGGTGTCGGGTGTACGGGTCTCTGGTAGGGGGGGTGGTGGTGGTGTGGGGTGTACGGGTCTCTGGTAGGGGGGATGTTGGTGTCGGGTGTACGGGTCTCTGGTAGGGGGATGGTGGTGTCGGGTGTACGGGTCTCTGGTAGGGGGGGTGTTGGTGTCGGGTGTACGGGTCTCTGGTAGGGGGGATGGTGGTGTCGGGTGTACGGGTCTCTGGTAGGGGGGATGGTGGTGTCGGGTGTACGGGTCTCTGGTAGGGGGATGGTGGTGTCGGGTGTACCGGTCTCTGGTAGGGGATGGTGGTGTCGGGTGTACGGGTCTCTGGTAGGGGGGTGGTGGTGGTGTCGGGTGTACGGGTCTCTGGTAGGGGGGTGGTGGTGTCGGGGTGTACGGGTCTCTGGTAGGGGGGATGTTGGTGTCGGGTGTACGGGTCTCTGGTAGGGGGGTGGTGGTGTCGGGTGTACGGGTCTCTGGTAGGGGGGGATGTTGGTGTCGGGTGTACGGGTCTCTGGTAGGGGGATGGTGGTGTCGGTTGTACGGGTCTCTGGTAGGGGGGTGGTGGTGTCGGGTGTACGGGTCTCTGGTAGGGGGGTGGTGGTGTCGGGTGTACGGGTCTCTGGTAGGGGGGGTGGTGGTGTCGGGTGTACGGGTCTCTGGTAGGGGGGATGGTGGTGTCGGGTGTACGGGTCTCTGGTAGGGGGGTGGTGGTGTCGGGTGTACGGGTCTCTGGTAGGGGGGTGGTGGCGTCGGGTGTACGGGTCTCTGGTAGGGGGGGTGGTGGTGTCGGGTGTACGGGTCTCTGGTAGGGGGGATGTTGGTGTCGGGTGTACGGGTCTCTGGTAGGGGGGTGGTGGTGTCGGGTGTACGGGTCTCTGGTAGGGGGGTGGTGGTGTCGGATGTACGGGTCTCTGGTAGGGGGGTGGTGGTGTCGGGTGTACGGGTCTCTGGTAGGGGGGTGGTGGTGTCGGGTGTACGGGTCTCTGGTAGGGGGGTGGTGGTGTCGGGTGTACGGGTCTCTGGTAGGGGGGATGGTGGTGTCGGGTGTACGGGTCTCTGGTAGGGGGGTGGTGGTGTCGGGTGTACGGGTCTCTGGTAGGGGGGTGGTGGTGTCGGGTGTACGGGTTCTCTGGTAGGGGGGATGTTGGTGTCCGGTGTACGGGTCTCTGGTAGGGGGGATGTTTGGTGTCGGGTGTACGGGTCTCTGGTAGGGGGGTGGTGGCGTCGGGTGTACGGGTCTCTGGTAGGGGGGGTGTCGGGTGTACGGGTCTCTGGTAGGGGGATGGTGGTGTCAGTTGTACGGGTCTCTGGTAGGGGGGGGGGGTGTCGGTGTCGGGTGTACGGGTCTCTGGTGGGGGGGGGGGTGGTGGTGTCTGGTGTACGGGTCTCTGGTAGGGGGGTGGTGGTGTCGGGTGTACGGGTCTCTGGTAGGGGGGATGGTGGTGTCGGGTGTACGGGTCTCTGGTAGGGGGGATGTTGGTGTCGGGTGTGCGGTTCTCTGGTAGGGGGGTGGTGGTGTCGGGTGTACGGGTCTCTGGTGGGGGGGGGAGTGGTGGTGTCGGGTGTACGGGTCTCTGGTAGGGGGGTGGTGGTGTCGGGTGTACGGGTCTCTGGTAGGGGGGTGGTGGTGTCGGGTGTACGGGTCTCTGGTAGGGGGGATGTTGGTGTCGGGTGTACGGGTCTCTGGTAGGGGGGTGGTGGTGTCGGGTGTACGGGTCTCTGGTAGGGGGGTGGTGGTGTCGGATGTACGGGTCTCTGGTAGGGGGGTGGTGGTGTCGGGTGTACGGGTCTCTGGTAGGGGGGTGGTGGTGTCGGGTGTACGGGTCTCTGGTAGGGGGTGGTGGTGTCGGGTGTACGGGTCTCTGGTAGGGGGTGGTGGTGTCGGGTGTACGGGTCTCTGGTAGGGGGGTGGTGGTGTCGGGTGTACGGGTCTCTGGTGGGGGGGTGGTGGTGTCGGGTGTACGGGTCTCTGGTAGGGGGGATGGTGGTGTCGGGTGTACGGGTCTCTGGTAGGGGGGTGGTGGTGTCGGGTGTACAGGTTTCTGGTAGGGGGGTGGTGGTGTCGGGTGTACGGGTCTCTGGTAGGGGGTGGTGGTGTCGGGTGTACGGGTCTCTGGTGGGGGGTGGTGGTGTCGGTGTGTACGGGTCTCTGGTAGGGGGTGGTGGTGTCGGGTGTACGGGTCTCTGGTAGGGGGGTGGTGGTGTCGGGTGTACGGGTCTCTGGTAGGGGGGTGGTGGTGTCGGGTGTACGGGTCTCTGGTGGGGGGGTGGTGGTGTCGGGTGTACGGGTCTCTGGTAGGGGGGTGGTGGTGTCGGGTGTACGGGTCTCTGGTAGGGGGGTGGTGGTGTCGGGTGTACGGGTCTCTGGTAGGGGGGTGGTGGTGTCGGGTGTACGGGTCTCTGGTAGGGGGGATGGTGGTGTCGGGTGTACGGGTCTCTGGTAGGGGGGTGGTGGTGTCGGGTGTACGGGTCTCTGGTAGGGGGGTGGTGGTGTCGGGTGTACGGGTCTCTGGTAGGGGGGTGGTGGTGTCGGGTGTACGGGTCTCTGGTAGGGGGGATGGTGGTGTCGGGTGTACGGGTCTCTGGTAGGGGGGTGGTGGTGTCGGGTGTATGGGTCTCTGGTAGGGGGGTGGTGGTGTCGGGTGTACGGGTCTCTGGTAGGGGGGGGTGGTGGTGTCGGGTGTACGGGTCTCTGGTAGGGGGGTGGTGGTGTCGGGTGTACGGGTCTCTGGTAGGGGGGGTGGTGGTGTCGGGTGTACGGGTCTCTGGTAGGGGGATGGTGGTGTCGGGTGTACGGGTCTCTGGTAGGGGGTGGTGGTGTCGGGTGTACAGGTTTCTGGTAGGGGGTGGTGGTGTCGGGTGTACGGGTCTCTGGTAGGGGGGTGGTGGTGTCGGGTGTACGGGTCTCTGGTGGGGGGGTGGTGGTGTCGGGTGTACGGGTCTCTGGTAGGGGGGTGGTGGTGTCGGGTGTACGGGTCTCTGGTAGGGGGGTGGTGGTGTCGGGTGTACGGGTCTCTGGTAGGGGGGTGGTGGTGTCGGGTGTACGGGTCTCTGGTGGGGGGGTGGTGGTGTCGGGTGTACGGGTCTCTGGTAGGGGGGTGGTGGTGTCGGGTGTACGGGTCTCTGGTAGGGGGGTGGTGGTGTCGGGTGTACGGGTCTCTGGTAGGGGGGTGGTGGTGTCGGGTGTACGGGTCTCTGGTAGGGGGGATGGTGGTGTCGGGTGTACGGGTCTCTGGTAGGGGGGTGGTGGTGTCGGGTGTATGGGTCTCTGGTAGGGGGGTGGTGGTGTCGGGTGTACGGGTCTCTGGTAGGGGGGGTGGTGGTGTCGGGTGTACGGGTCTCTGGTAGGGGGATGGTGGTGTCGGGTGTACGGGTCTCTGGTGGGGGGTGGTGGTGTCGGGTGTACGGGTCTCTGGTAGGGGGGTGGTGGTGTCGGGTGTACGGGTCTCTGGTAGGGGGGTGGTGGTGTCGGGTGTACGGGTCTCTGGTAGGGGGGTGGTGGTGTCGGGTGTACGGGTCTCTGGTAGGGGGGTGGTGGTGTCGGGTGTACGGGTCTCTGGTGGGGGGGTGGTGGTGTCGGGTGTACGGGTCTCTGGTAGGGGGGTGGTGGTGTCGGGTGTACGGGTCTCTGGTAGGGGGGTGGTGGTGTCGGGTGTACGGGTCTCTGGTAGGGGGGTGGTGGTGTCGGGTGTACGGGTCTCTGGTAGGGGGGATGGTGGTGTCGGGTGTACGGGTCTCTGGTAGGGGGGTGGTGGTGTCGGGTGTATGGGTCTCTGGTAGGGGGGTGGTGGTGTCGGGTGTACGGGTCTCTGGTAGGGGGGGTGGTGGTGTCGGGTGTACGGGTCTCTGGTAGGGGGGATGGTGGTGTCGGGTGTATGGGTCTCTGGTAGGGGGGTGGTGGTGTCGGGTGTACGGGTCTCTGGTAGGGGGGGGTGGTGGTGTCGGGTGTACGGGTCTCTGGTAGGGGGGATGGTGGTGTCGGGTGTACGGGTCTCTGGTAGGGGGGTGGTGGTGTCGGGTGTATGGGTCTCTGGTAGGGGGGTGGTGGTGTCGGGTGTACGGGTCTCTGGTAGGGGGGGGTGGTGGTGTCGGGTGTACGGGTCTCTGGTAGGGGTATTGTTGGTTCATCTCTCTCTCTCTCCTTCTCTCCAGCAGGTCAGTGAGAAGCCACCAGAGATCCTTCATGAGGAGACATTGTGAATTCTCAGTCCTTTGTAAGGTCCTTGTTGGAGGAACCACAACATAAGACAAAGATGGAGGAGACCCAGACCAAGACAGTGGACATGGAATCGGAGAGAAGTGACGGCCATCTCTACACCGGCAGCTCTACATCCACAACGCGTTTCTCCGTCATCAACAAGGAGACCTCCTCACACCATGACCACATCGCTCCACCATGGAGAGAGAATCCCACCACCCGGCCTTTCTCCACACACCACACGTATAAAGGAAGAACCTCCGTCTGATGAAGGACACGACCTCGCAGGCATTGGCCACTCGGCCCTCGTAGATCATGCAGAGAATGTATTGTCCTGTATTAAGGAGGAACCCCAATCAGATGAAGGAGAAGACCTCCCCACCACTCACACATCTCAGGTTAAGGTGGAGCCCTTCTCAGGTGAGATAAAGGAGGAACCCCGATCTGATGGAGAAGATCCCACCAACATGGACATCCCTCTACCCAATGACCACACCCAGAGTCCGTCTGTTGAGATTAAAGAGGAGGAAGAAGATTTCCCTCCCGCTGGGATTCGCATCCTGAAAGGGATCATCACAGATTCCGACATTCACTCCTTCACCATCACCGGAGAATACCTCAGAGGAAGGAAGGTGAAGAGCAAAGCCAAGCAGGACAAGATGGTCGCCTCCAAGCACCCCTGCCCCGTGTGTAAGAGAGGCTTCAGCACCCACGGCAACATGGTGCGTCACCGGGAGTTCCACAACGGGAGGAAGATGTCGTGCCCGGTGTGCGGAGCCGAGTTCTGCAGCAAGATGGACCTCAAGGCTCACACTCAGATACACAAAGTCAGCAAAGTCCTCCACTGCTCCCAGTGTGACGTCACCTTCCCCAGCAACGTCAACCCCATCGTCCAGAAGAGGATCCACACCGGAGTCAAGCTCCTGGCCTGCTCCCACTGCGGGCAACGCTTCTCCAGCAAGCCCAGCGCCACCGAGCACATGAGCAAACTCTACCTGTGCCTGCTGTGCGGGAAACACGTCGCCCACAAGGCGCTGCTCCTCAGGCATGAGCGGGCGCACGCTGGGGGAGACCCTGTCTGTTCCGACTGCAGTAAGTTCTTCTTCTGATGAGGTGAACTGACCGACCATGTCATGAGAGTCTGCGGGGGAGGGGTGTGACCGAGGAACGGCGGGGGTGCTTGGAGGTCCAGCTCAGGGCTCCGCCTTTTATACCATGTGATGAGAGTCTGCGGGGGAGGGGGTGTGACCGAGGAACGGCGGGGGTGCTTGGAGGTCCAGCTCAGGGCTCCGCCTTCTATACCATGTGATGAGAGTCTGCGGGTGGAGGGGGTGTGACCGAGGAACGGCGGGGGGGGGGGGCTTGGAGGTCCAGCTCAGAGCTCCGCCTTCTATACCATGTGATGAGAGTCTGCGGGTGGAGGGGGTGTGACCGAGGAACGGCGGGGGTGCTTGGAGGTCCAGCTCAGGGCTCCGCCTTTTTATACCATGTGATGAGAGTCTGCGGGGGAGGGGGTGTGACCGAGGAACGGCGGGGGTGCTTGGAGGTCCAGCTCAGGGCTCCGCCTTCTATACCATGTGATGAGAGTCTGCGGGTGGAGGGGGTGTGACCGAGGAATGGCGGGGGGGCTTGGAGGTCCAGCTCAGGGCTCCGCCTTCTATACCATGTGATGAGAGTCTGCGGGTGGAGGGGGTGTGACCGAGGAATGGCGGGGGGGCTTGGAGGTCCAGCTCAGGGCTCCGCCTTCTATACCATGTGATGAGAGTCTGCGGAGGAGGGGGGTGTGATCGAGGAACGGCGGGGGGGCCTGGAGGTCCAGCTCAGGGCTCCGCCTTCTATACCATGTGATGAGAGTCTGCGGGGGAGGGGGTGTGACCGAGGAACGGCGGGGGGTGCTTGGAGGTCTAGCTCAGGGCTCCGCCTCATATACCATGTGACGGAGGAGGGTATAGAACCACCCGCAGTAATTATGCTGCGAGTAGGCCGCAGGTAGAGGCGCAGTCACCTACATTTACGTTGGCGGTGCAGGGGGCGTGCTGCTGGTGTTCACAGTGGATTACCGTCACCCGTAACATCCCGGGGCATCGTGTGATCTCTGTGATTGGTCAGAACAGTCACATGATAGTAATGTAAACAAAGCCGTTCTGGTTTTTCCATTCATGACTGCTCTGCTTAGTGTTGTGAAGCTGTGATTGGCTCACAGCTATCACATGGTACCTGGCTCCCTGTACTGTGTGATTGGCTGCAGCCAATCATCGCATGTCAGCAGTTAATGGATGTTAACCCTTTTCTGACAGCTGAACTATTGATTAGAGTCATATTAACTCCTTCAGACCCGCGCTATAGCTGAATGACGGACGGGCACAGCGCCGGGAGGGCGTCAGTAGATGTCCGCCCCTTTGCAAGCTGGCCACGCCCCCCACAATGAGACTCGGTGATCACAGATTGGAGTAAGGGGTCGATCCCGGCCCCTTACCATGTGATCAGCTGTCAGCCAATGACAACTGATCATGTGATGTAAACAAAAGATCGGTAATAAGATTTTGTTTTTTTTTTCTTCTCGCGTTGTCACCGGCTTCTGCTGAAGGGACTTCGATCCCGAGCCTCGTGTGCCTGCCAGTGCCCACCAATCAGTGCCCACCAGTACAACGGTGCCACCTATCAATGCCCACCAGTGGTGCCCATTACTCCCTCCCATCAGTGCCCATTACTGCCAGCTATCAGTGCCACTTATTAGTGCCCTTCAATGCCACTTATCAGTGGTGCCTCATCAGTGCCCATCAGTAGTGCCTGCCAGTAGTGCCCATCAGTGCAGCCTCATCAGTACCTGGCATTAGTGCCCATAAGTGGTGCTTTATCAGTGACCACCAGTAGTGCCCATCAGTGGTGCCTTATCAGTGCCCACCAGTACATCAGTGCCATCTATCAATTTTCCCCCAGTGGTGTCAATCAGTGCTGCAATTACTGCCACCCATCAGTGCCCATCACTGCCAGCTATTAGTGTCACCTATTAGTGCCCTTCTATGCCACCTATCAGTGGTGCCTTATCAGTGCCCATCAGTGGTGCCCATCAGTGGTGCCTCATCAGTGCCCACCAGTGGTGCCCATCAGTGCAGCCTCATCAGTGCCCACCAGTGGTGCCTCATCAGTGCCCAGCAGTAGTGCCCATCAGTGCCTCATCAGTGCCCAGCAGTAGTGCCCATCAGTGCCTCATCAGTGCCCACCAGTAGTGCCCATCAATGAAAGAAAAAAATTTATTAACAAAATTTAAAACAGTTTTGTATTTTCTTTTTTTTTTTTTTATTTGGTATTTTTTAACAAAAACTAAACGGGCAGAGGTGATGAAATCCACCAAAAGGAAATCTCTATTTCTGGGGAAAATGATAAGAATGTCATTTGGGTACAATGTTGTTGTATGACCGAGTAATTGTCATTCAAAGTGTGCGAGCGCTGAAAGCTGAACATTGGGCGGGGCGGGGGGAGGGGTTTAGGCGCCCGGTCAGCGAGGGGTTAAAGGTTCCTATTTAAAATAAAAATAACGTTCTACTTCCCGACTCTGTAATGGTTTTGCACAGAGCAGCCCCCATCATCCCCTTCTGGGGTCCCCCCCCCACTCTTGGTGGTGCTATGGCCCCTCCTCCCCCAGGGCAAGCTGCTTACTCGCTCCTGAGCCACCTATGTGTGTCTATGGGAGACCTACCTGTGTGCTCCCATCCCAATAGCTTGTAGATGGAGGTGATTAAAGGGGGTGTGTTGGGGGGGAGAGGACAGTACACAGCTCGGCCCCGCCCCCTGCTCCTTCCTCACTAGCTGTGATTGGCAGGAAGAGCCGGTTCTCTTGCGCACATCACAGGATCGGGCTGAGGTAAGTATTGGGGGGTGGGGGGAGGGGACAATCCGCACACAGAAGGTATTTTACTTTCATGTAGAGAATACACGGAGGTCAAAAACTCTTCAAGATTCACAACCGTTTTGAGCAATACCAATGAGAAGTGTGGGGGGAGGGGGTTTAATCATACCTACCTACAGGGCCTGGCAAAAGTATTCACCCCCCTTGGCATTCGTCATGTTTTGTTGCCTCACAACCTGGAATAACACGGATTGTTTGAGGATTTCCATCATTTACTTTACAGGACACGCCCACTGCAGAGCACGCCCACTGCAGGATGTGCCCACTGCAGAGCACGCCCACTGCAGGATGTGCCCACTGCAGAGCACGCCCACTGCAGGATGTGCCCACTGCAGAGCACGCCCACAACTGAAGATTTTTTATTATTATTGTGAAGCAAACAATCAATAGGGGAAAATAACAGAAAAAAGTCATGTCACCCCCTAGATGTGCAGAACTCTTCACCCCCCTAGATGTGCATAACTATTCACCCCCCTAGATGTGCATAACTATTCACCCCCCCTAAATGTGCAGAACTCTTCACCCCCCTGAGGCCAATACTTTGTAGCGCCCCCTATCACAGCTCCGAGTCTCTTTGGATAAGTCTCTGAGTCTTCCCACCTCTCACCACTGGGGTTTTTGCCCCATTCCTCCTCATTGCAAAACTGCTCCAGATCCTTCACATTGGATGGTTTGTGCTTGTGAACAGCAAATCTTTAAGTCTGACCACAGATTTTCTATAGGATTGAGGTCTGGGCTCTGACTAGGCCATTCCAACACATTTACATGTTATCACCTTAAACCACTCAAGTGTTGCTCTAGCAGTGTGTTTGGGGTCATTGTCCTGCTGGAAGGTGAACCCCCGTCCTCAAATCACACACAGAGGGGTGCAGGTTTTCCTCAAGAATATCCCTGTATTTGGCACCATCCATCTTTCCCTCAACTCTGACCAGTCCTGACTGCTGAAAAACCTCCCCACAGCATGATGCTGCCACCACCATGTTTCACAGTGGGGATGGTGGTCTTTGGGTGATGTGTTGAGTTTGCGGCAGACATAGCGTTTTCTTTGGCCAAAAAGTTACATTTCAGCCTCATCAGAGCAGATCACCTTCCTCCATACATCAGACCAGATCACCTTCCTCCATACATCAGAGCAGAGCACCTTCCTCCATACATCAGACCAGATCACCTTCCTCCATACATCAGACCAGATCACCTTCCTCCATACATCAGACCAGATCACCTTCCTCCATACATCAGAGCAGATCACCTTCCTCCGTACATAAGAGCAGATCACCTTCCTCCATACATCAGACCAGATCACCTTCCTCCATACATCAGACCAGATCACCTTCCTCCATACATCAGAGCAGATCACCTTCCTCCATACATCAGAGCAGATCACCTTCCTCCATACATCAGAGCAGATCACCTTCCTCCATACATCAGACCAGATCACCTTCCTCCATACATAAGAGCAGATCACCTTCCTCCATACATCAGACCAGATCACCTTCCTCCATACATAAGAGCAGATCACCTTCCTCCATACATCAGAGCAGATCACCTTCCTCCATACATCAGACCAGATCACCTTCCTCCATACATCAGAGCAGATCACCTTCCTCCATACATCAGAGCAGATCACCTTCCTCCATACATCAGAGCAGATCACCTTCCTCCATACATCAGACCAGATCACCTTCCTCCATACATCAGAGCAGATCACCTTCCTCCATAAATCAGAGCAGATCACCTTCCTCCATACATCAGAGCAGATCACCTTCCTCCATACATCAGAGCAGATCACCTTCCTCCATACATCAGAGCAGATCACCTTCCTCCATACATCAGAGCAGATCACCTTCCTCCATACATCAGAGCAGATCACCTTCCTCCATAAATCAGAGCAGATCACCTTCCTCCATACATCAGAGCAGATCACCTTCCTCCATACATCAGAGCAGATCACCTTCCTCCATACATCAGACCAGATCACCTTCCTCCGTACATCAGACCAGATCACCTTCCTCCATACATCAGACCAGATCATCTTCCTCCGTACATCAGAGCAGATCACCTTCCTCCGTACATCAGAGCAGATCACCTTCCTCCATACATCAGAGCAGATCACCTTCCTCCATACATCAGAGCAGATCACCTTCCTCCATACATCAGAGCAGATCACCTTCCTCCATACATCAGAGCAGATCACCTTCCTCCATACATCAGAGCAGATCACCTTCCTCCATACATCAGAGCAGATCACCTTCCTCCATACATCAGAGCCGATCACCTTTCTCCATACATCAGAGCAGATCACCTTCCTCCATACATCAGACCAGATCACCTTCCATCAGACCAGATCACCTTCCTCCATACATCAGACCAGATCACCATCCTCCATACATCAGAGCAGATCACCTTCCTCCATACATCAGAGCAGATCACCTTCCTCCATACATCAGACCAGATCACCTTCCTCCATACATCAGACCAGATCACCTTCCTCCATACATCAGAGCATATCACCTTCCTCCATACATCAGACCAGATCACCTTCCTCCATACATCAGACCAGAGCACCTTCCTCCATACATCAGACCAGATCACCTTCCATCAGACCAGATCACCTTCCTCCATACATCAGACCAGATCACCATCCTCCATACATCAGAGCAGATCACCTTCCTCCATACATCAGACCAGATCACCTTCCTCCATACATCAGAGCAGATCCCCTTCCTCCGTACATCAGACCAGATCACCTTCCTCCATACATCAGACCAGATCACCTTCCTCCATACATCAGACCAGATCACCTTCCTCCATACATCAGACCAGATCACCTTCCTCCATACATCGGACCAGATCACCTTCCTCCATACATCAGACCAGATCACCTTCCTCCATACATCGGACCAGATCACCTTCCTCCGTACATCAGACCAGATCACCTTCCTCCATACATCAGACCAGATCACCTTCCTCCATACATCAGAGCAGATCACCTTCCTCCATACATCAGAGCGGATCACCTTCCTCCATACATCAGAGCAGATCACCTTCCTCCATACATCAGAGCAGATCACCTTCCTCCATACATCAGAGCAGATCACCTTCCTCCATACATCAGACCAGATCACCTTCCTCCATACATCAGAGCAGATCACCTGCCTCCATACATCAGACCAGATCACCTTCCTCCGTACATCAGACCAGATCACCTTCCTCCATACATCAGAGCAGAGCACCTTCCTCCATACATCAGACCAGATCACCTTCCTCCATACATCAGAGCAGATCACCTTCCTCCGTACATCAGAGCAGATCACCTTCCTCCGTACATCAGAGCAGATCACCTTCCTCCATACATCAGAGCAGATCACCTTCCTCCATACATCAGACCAGAGCACCATCCTCCATACATCAGACCAGATCACCTTCCTCCATACATCAGACCAGATCACCTTCCTCCATACATCAGACCAGATCACCTTCCTCCATACATCAGACCAGATCACCTTCCTCCATACATCAGACCAGATCACCTTCCTCCGTACATCAGAGCAGATCACCTTCCTCCGTACATCAGAGCAGATCACCTTCCTCCATACATCAGAGCAGATCACCTTCCTCCATACATCAGAGCAGATCACCTTCCTCCGTACATCAGACCAGATCACCTTCCTCCATACATCAGAGCAGATCACCTTCCTCCATACATCAGAGCAGATCACCTTCCTCCATACATCAGAGCAGATCACCTTCCTCCGTACATCAGACCAGATCACCTTCCTCCATACATCAGACCAGATCACCTTCCTCCATACATCAGACCAGATCACCTTCCTCCATACATCAGACCAGATCACCTTCCTCCATACATCAGACCAGATCACCTTCCTCCATACATCAGAGCAGATCACCTTCCTCCATACATCAGAGCAGATCACCTTCCTCCATACATCAGAGCAGATCACCTTCCTCCATACATCAGACCAGATCACCTTCCTCCATACATCAGAGCAGATCACCTTCCTCCATACATCAGACCAGATCACCTTCCTCCATACATCAGAGCAGATCACCTTCCTCCATACATCAGAGCAGATCACCTTCCTCCATACATCAGAGCAGATCACCTTCCTCCATACATCAGAGCAGATCACCTTCCTCCATACATCAAAGCAGATCACCTTCCTCCATACATCAGACCAGATCACCTTCCTCCATACATCAGACCAGAGCACCTTCCTCCATACATCAGACTAGATCACCTTCCTCCATACATCAGAGCAGATCACCTTCCTCCATACATCAGACCAGATCACCTTCCTCCATACATCAGACCAGATCACCTTCCTCCGTACATCAGACCAGATCACCTTCCATCAGACCAGATCACCTTCCTCCGTACATCAGAGCAGATCACCTTCCTCCATACATCAGACCAGATCACCTTCCTCCATACATCAGAGCAGATCACCTTCCTCCATACATCAGACCAGATCACCTTCCTCCATACATCGGACCAGATCACCTTCCTCCATACATCAGACCAGATCACCTTCCTCCATACATCGGACCAGATCACCTTCCTCCGTACATCAGACCAGATCACCTTCCTCCATACATCAGACCAGATCACCTTCCTCCATACATCAGAGCAGATCACCTTCCTCCATACATCAGAGCGGATCACCTTCCTCCATACATCAGACCAGATCACCTTCCTCCATACATCAGAGCAGATCACCTTCCTCCATACATCAGAGCAGATCACCTTCCTCCATACATCAGAGCAGATCACCTTCCTCCATACATCAGACCAGATCACCTTCCTCCATACATCAGAGCAGATCACCTGCCTCCATACATCAGACCAGATCACCTTCCTCCGTACATCAGACCAGATCACCTTCCTCCATACATCAGAGCAGAGCACCTTCCTCCATACATCAGACCAGATCACCTTCCTCCATACATCAGAGCAGATCACCTTCCTCCGTACATCAGAGCAGATCACCTTCCTCCGTACATCAGAGCAGATCACCTTCCTCCATACATCAGAGCAGATCACCTTCCTCCATACATCAGACCAGAGCACCATCCTCCATACATCAGACCAGATCACCTTCCTCCATACATCAGACCAGATCACCTTCCTCCATACATCAGACCAGATCACCTTCCTCCATACATCAGACCAGATCACCTTCCTCCATACATCAGACCAGATCACCTTCCTCCGTACATCAGAGCAGATCACCTTCCTCCGTACATCAGAGCAGATCACCTTCCTCCATACATCAGAGCAGATCACCTTCCTCCATACATCAGAGCAGATCACCTTCCTCCGTACATCAGACCAGATCACCTTCCTCCATACATCAGAGCAGATCACCTTCCTCCATACATCAGAGCAGATCACCTTCCTCCATACATCAGAGCAGATCACCTTCCTCCGTACATCAGACCAGATCACCTTCCTCCATACATCAGACCAGATCACCTTCCTCCATACATCAGACCAGATCACCTTCCTCCATACATCAGACCAGATCACCTTCCTCCATACATCAGACCAGATCACCTTCCTCCATACATCAGAGCAGATCACCTTCCTCCATACATCAGAGCAGATCACCTTCCTCCATACATCAGAGCAGATCACCTTCCTCCATACATCAGACCAGATCACCTTCCTCCATACATCAGAGCAGATCACCTTCCTCCATACATCAGAGCAGATCACCTTCCTCCATACATCAGACCAGATCACCTTCCTCCATACATCAGAGCAGATCACCTTCCTCCATACATCAGAGCAGATCACCTTCCTCCGTACATCAGACCAGATCACCTTCCTCCATACATCAGAGCAGATCACCTTCCTCCATACATCAGAGCAGATCACCTTCCTCCATACATCAGAGCAGATCACCTTCCTCCATACATCAGAGCAGATCACCTTCCTCCATACATCAGAGCAGATCACCTTCCTCCATACATCAGAGCAGATCACCTTCCTCCATACATCAGACCAGAGCACCTTCCTCCATACATCAGACTAGATCACCTTCCTCCATACATCAGAGCAGATCACCTTCCTCCATACATCAGACCAGATCACCTTCCTCCATACATCAGACCAGATCACCTTCCTCCGTACATCAGACCAGATCACCTTCCATCAGACCAGATCACCTTCCTCCGTACATCAGAGCAGATCACCTTCCTCCATACATCAGACCAGATCACCTTCCTCCGTACATCAGAGCAGATCACCTTCCTCCATACATCAGAGCAGATCACCTTCCTCCATACATCAGAGCAGATCACCTTCCTCCATACATCAGACCAGATCACCTTCCTCCATACATCAGACCAGATCACCTTCCTCCATACATCAGACCAGATCACCTTCCTCCATACATCAGACCAGATCACCTTCCTCCATACATCAGACCAGATCACCTTCCTCCATACATTGTGGGAGTCTCCCACATGCCTTTTCCCAAACTCAAAACGTCGCCATTTTGTTTTTTGGTGAAAGTAATGTCTTTTTTCTGGCCACTCTGCCATAAAGCCCAACTCTATGTAGCGTACGGCTTATTGTCCTCCTATGTACAGATACTCCAGTCTCTGCAGCTCCTCCAGGGTTACCTTAGGTCTCTGTGCTCCTCTCTGATTAATGCCCTCCTTGCCCACTCCGGGAGTTTTGGTGTGCGGCAGCCACTTAGCAGTTTGCCGTTGTGCCATCTTCTTTCCATTTTTGGTTATGATAGATTGGCGCTCCTAGGGATCATCAAAGATTTGGATATTCTTTTATAACCCAACCCTGACTTGTACTTCTCAACAACATTGTCCCTTACTTGTCTGGAGAGTTCCTTGGTCTTCATGGCAGTGTTTGGTTAGTGGTGCCTCTTGCTTAGGTGTTGCCGCCTCTGGGGCCTTTCACAAAGGTGTGTCTATGTAATGACGGGTCATGTGACACTTCGATTGCACACAGGTGACATCATTTCACTAATCATGTGACTTCTGAAGGTAATTGGTGGCACCAGAGCTTTTGATGGGCTTCATAACAAAGGGGGGGGGTGAATACATCGGCACATGACAATTATCAGTTTTATGTATAGAGTGTTCTAATTTTGCTTCACCAACTTAGACTGTTGTGTTCTGATCATCACATAGAATTCACAAGAAAAAAACATTGAGCTAAAGGCTGTAATGTCAGAAAATGGGTAAAAAGCCAAGGGGGTGAATACTTTTGCAAAGCACTGTAGGTGGATGCAGCATCTGCGCCTAGAGGCGATTCAGTTCGCATTGTGCGCTATATATATAAGTATTTCATTCATTCATTCATTCATCTGTCCCCCGGCACCTCTACACTGAGAACCGATCGATCCAACCCAGCAGAACGCTCGATCCAACCCAGCAGTTCTCACAGCTCTGTAAGCAGAGAGCTGCAGACTGTCAGTCACGGCTCTCTGCTCTGCCCCCCTCCCCCCAAATCTCATTGGTGCGCTGGGCTGTTGAGTGGGGTGGGAGTGGTCGGCGGCACACTGAGAGGCGGAGCCGGTCCAGGCATGTGGGCGGATCCCACCTCCATGGCCGTGATGACATAGAGCATGGACCGACTGCCGTGACGTCTGCCGCAGTAATATAGGAATGTCCACCCCGCCCTTCGCCACCCCCCACTGGAGCAACAATATGACCTTCTGAGGAAGATCGCTCGTTCCTGAAAGGAGATTGGTGGGCTGGCTTGTCCATATAGTCCGTTTACTACGGCGTGACGTCGGCTAAGGTGGCCATCTTTATATATCTTGTATTGGCCCCTTAACCAGGTTCAGAAGATATTGTGACCTGTAGGAAATCCACCGCCTGGTCATGTGATGGTGAAGCTCCTCCCCCTTGTACCTGTATATGTCATTTCCTGTTTCTAATTGGAGGCTCCTGCTGACTTCCTGTTCTCTGCTTCTTCCAGATGTCTTGAAGATGGCGACTCCAACCGTCAGGCCGAATAAAGGTGAACTCCCTTCCAGTCATGTAAAGGAGGAACCTCAGTCAGGTGGAGGACACGACCTCCCGGCCACCGGCCTCGAAGACCAAAGACAGAATGTATTGTCCTGTATTAAGGAGGAACCCCAATCAGACGAAGGAGAAGACCTCCCCACCAATCAGACGTCTCGGATTAGGATGGACCCGGCTCAAGTACGAAGTCCACCTGCAGAAATAAAGAAAGAACCCCGATCTCCAGATAGAGAAGATCCCACCAAGGCGGACATCTCTCCACCCGCTGACCCCTCACAGAGTCCCTCTACTCAGATTAAAGAGGAGGAAGAAGGTCCTCCTCCTGCTGGGATCCACATACAGAAAAGGACGATCGCAGACTCTGACACCATCACCGGTGACAACAAGAAGGTCAAACTGATGACAAAACCCACCAAGGTGCAAGGCCCCCCCGCAGCTCAGCCGTCTAAGAACAACCACCTCTGCCCCGTCTGTAAAAGGAACTTCAGTAGCCACGGCAACATGGTGCGTCACCGGGAGTTCCACAACGGGAAGAAGTTGTGCTGCCCGGTGTGCGGAGCCGAGTTCTGCAGCAAGATGGACCTCAAAGCTCATGTCCAGATACACAAAGTCAGCAATGTCCTCTACTGCGCCGAGTGTAACGTCATCTTCCCGACCAGCCTGAGCGTCCTTGTCCATGAGAAGATCCACACCGGAGGGAAGCCGTTCTGCTGCTCGCACTGCGGGAAACGCTTCTCCAGCCAATCCCAAGTCTCCGAACACATGAGCCAACCATACTCCTGCATCGCCTGCCAGAAGATCTTCACCCATAAGGCGCTTCTCCTCCGCCACGAACGGACGCACATCGATGGAAAGCCCGTCTGTTCCGACTGCAGTAAGTGACCTCCTGACCGAAGTTTGGGGAGTCCCGCCTCCTGACCGCAGCTTAGGGCGTCCCGCCTCCTGACCGAAGCTTGGGGCGTCCCGCCTCCTGACCGAAGCTTGGGGCGTCCCGCCTCCTGACCGAAGCTTGGGGAGTCCCGCCTCCTGACCGAAGCTTGGGGCGTGCCGCCTCCTGACCGAAGCTTGGGGCGTCCCTCCTCCTGACCGAAGCTTGGGGCGTCCCGCTTTCTGACCGAAGCTTGGGGCGTCCCGCTTTCTGACCGAAGCTTGGGGCGTCCCGCTTTCTGACCGAAGCTTGGGGCGTCCCGCTTTCTGACCGAAGCTTGGGGCGTCCCGCTTTCTGACCGAAGCTTGGGGCGTCCCGCCTCCTGACCGAAGCTTGGGGCGTCCCGCCTCCTGACCGCAGCTTAGGGCGTCCCGCCTCCTGACCGAAGCTTGGGGAGTCCCGCCTCCTGACCGAAGCTTAGGGTGAAGCTTGGGGTGTCCCGCCTCCTGACCGAAGCTTAGGGCGTCCCGCCTCCTGACCGAAGCTTGGGGCGTCCCGCCTCCTGACCGAAGCTTGGGGCGTCCCGCCTCCTGACCGAAGTTTGGGGAGTCCCGCCTCCTGACCGCAGCTTAGGGCGTCCCGCCTCCTGACCGAAGCTTGGGGCGTCCCGCCTCCTGACCGAAGCTTGGGGCGTCCCGCCTCCTGACCGAAGCTTGGGGCGTCCCGCCTCCTGACCGAAGCTTGGGGCGTCCCGCTTTCTGACCGAAGCGTGGGGAGTCCCGCCTCCTGACCGAAGCTTGGGGCGTCCCGCCCCCTGACCGAAGCTTGGGGCGTCCCGCCCCCTGACCGAAGCTTGGGGCGTCCCGCCCCCTGACCGAAGCTTGGGGCGTCCCGCCCCCTGACCGAAGCTTGGGGCGTCCCGCCCCCTGACCGAAGCTTGGGGCGTCCCGCCCCCTGACCGAAGCGTGGGGCGTCCCGCCCCCCTGACCGAAGCTTGGGGCGTCCCGCCCCCTGACCGAAGCTTGGGGCGTCCCGCCCCCTGACCGAAGCTTGGGGCGTCCCGCCCCCTGACCGAAGCTTGGGGCGTCCCGCCCCCTGACCGAAGCTTGGGGCGTCCCGCCCCCTGACCGAAGCTTGGGGCGTCCCGCCTCCTGACCGAAGCTTAGACCGAAGCTTGGGGCGTCCCGCCTCCTGACCGAAGCTTGGGGCGTCCCGCCCCCTGACCGAAGCTTAGCGCGAAGCTTGGGGCGTCCCGCCCCGTGACCGAAGCCTGGGGCGTCCCGTCCCCTGACCGAAGCTTAGCGCGAAGCTTGGGGCGTCCCGCCCCCTGACCGAAGCCTGGGGCGTCCCGTCCCCTGACCGAAGCCTGGGGCGTCCCGCCTCCTGACCGAAGCTTGGGGCGTCCCGCCCCCTGACCGAAGCCTGGGGCGTCCCGTCCCCTGACCGAAGCCTGGGGCGTCCCGCCTCCTGACCGAAGCTTGGGGCGACCCGCCTCCTGACCGAAGCTTGGGGCGTCCCGCCCCCTGACCGAAGCTTGGGGCGTCCCGCCTCCTGACCGAAGCTTGGGGCGTCCCGCCTCCTGACCAAAGCTTGGGGCGTCCCGCCCCCTGACCGAAGCTTAGCGCGAAGCTTGGGGCGTCCCGCCCCCTGACCGAAGCCTGGGGCGTCCCGTCCCCTGACCGAAGCCTGGGGCGTCCCGTCCCCTGACCGAAGCTTGGGGAGTCCCGTCCCCTGACCGAAGCTTGGGGAGTCCCGCCTCCTGACCGAAGCTTGGGGCGTCCCGCCTCCTGACCGAAGCTTGGGGCGTCCCGCCTCCTGACCGCAGCTTAGGGCGTCCCGCCTCCTGACCGAAGCTTGGGGAGTCCCGCCTCCTGACCGAAGCTTGGGGAGTCCCGCCTCCTGACCAAAGCTTAGGGTGAAGCTTGGGGCGTCCCGCCTCCTGACCGAAGCTTGGGGCGTCCCGCCTCCTGACCGAAGCTTGGGGCGTCCCGCCTCCTGACCGAAGCTTGGGGCGTCCCGCCTCCTGACCGAAGCTTGGGGCGTCCCGCCCCCTGACCGAAGCTTGGGGCGTCCCGCCTCCTGACCGAAGCTTGGGGCGACCCGCCTCCTGACCGAAGCTTGGGGCGACCCGCCCCCTGACCGAAGCTTAGCGCGAAGCTTGGGGCGTCCCGCCCCCTGACCGAAGCCTGGGGCGTCCCGTCCCCTGACCGAAGCCTGGGGCGTCCCGCCCCCTGACCGAAGCTTGGGGAGTCCCTCCCCCTGACCGAAGCTTGGGGCGTCCCGCCTCCTGACTGAAGCTTGGGGCGTCCCGCCTCCTGACCGAAGCTTGGGGCGTCCCGCCTCCTGACCGAAGCTTGGGGCGTCCCGCCTCCTGACCGAAGCTTGGGGCGTCCCGCCTCCTGACCGAAGCTTGGGGCGTCCCGCCCCCTGACCGAAGCTTAGCGCGAAGCTTGGGGCGTCCCGCCCCGTGACCGAAGCCTGGGGCGTCCCGTCCCCTGACCGAAGCTTAGCGCGAAGCTTGGGGCGTCCCGCCCCCTGACCGAAGCCTGGGGCGTCCCGTCCCCTGACCGAAGCCTGGGGCGTCCCGTCCCCTGACCGAAGCTTGGGGAGTCCCGTCCCCTGACCGAAGCTTGGGGAGTCCCGCCCCCTGACCGAAGCTTGGGGCGTCCCGCCTCCTGACCGCAGCTTAGGGCGTCCCGCCTCCTGACCGAAGCTTGGGGCGTCCCGCCTCCTGACCGAAGCTTGGGGCGTCCCGCCTCCTGACCGAAGCTTGGGGCGTCCCGCCTCCTGACCGAAGCTTGGGGCGTCCCGCTTTCTGACCGAAGCGTGGGGAGTCCCGCCTCCTGACCGAAGCTTGGGGCGTCCCGCCCCCTGACCGAAGCTTGGGGCGTCCCGCCCCCTGACCGAAGCTTGGGGCGTCCCGCCCCCTGACCGAAGCTTGGGGCGTCCCGCCCCCTGACCGAAGCTTGGGGCGTCCCGCCCCCTGACCGAAGCTTGGGGCGTCCCGCCCCCTGACCGAAGCGTGGGGCGTCCCGCCCCCCTGACCGAAGCTTGGGGCGTCCCGCCCCCTGACCGAAGCTTGGGGCGTCCCGCCCCCTGACCGAAGCTTGGGGCGTCCCGCCCCCTGACCGAAGCTTGGGGCGTCCCGCCCCCTGACCGAAGCTTGGGGCGTCCCGCCTCCTGACCGAAGCTTAGACCGAAGCTTGGGGCGTCCCGCCTCCTGACCGAAGCTTGGGGCGTCCCGCCCCCTGACCGAAGCTTAGCGCGAAGCTTGGGGCGTCCCGCCCCGTGACCGAAGCCTGGGGCGTCCCGTCCCCTGACCGAAGCTTAGCGCGAAGCTTGGGGCGTCCCGCCCCCTGACCGAAGCCTGGGGCGTCCCGTCCCCTGACCGAAGCCTGGGGCGTCCCGCCTCCTGACCGAAGCTTGGGGCGTCCCGCCCCCTGACCGAAGCCTGGGGCGTCCCGCCTCCTGACCGAAGCTTGGGGCGACCCGCCTCCTGACCGAAGCTTGGGGCGTCCCGCCCCCTGACCGAAGCTTGGGGCGTCCCGCCTCCTGACCGAAGCTTGGGGCGTCCCGCCTCCTGACCAAAGCTTGGGGCGTCCCGCCCCCTGACCGAAGCTTAGCGCGAAGCTTGGGGCGTCCCGCCCCCTGACCGAAGCCTGGGGCGTCCCGTCCCCTGACCGAAGCCTGGGGCGTCCCGTCCCCTGACCGAAGCTTGGGGAGTCCCGCCTCCTGACCGAAGCTTGGGGCGTCCCGCCTCCTGACCGAAGCTTGGGGCGTCCCGCCTCCTGACCGCAGCTTAGGGCGTCCCGCCTCCTGACCGAAGCTTGGGGAGTCCCGCCTCCTGACCGAAGCTTGGGGAGTCCCGCCTCCTGACCAAAGCTTAGGGTGAAGCTTGGGGCGTCCCGCCTCCTGACCGAAGCTTGGGGCGTCCCGCCTCCTGACCGAAGCTTGGGGCGTCCCGCCTCCTGACCGAAGCTTGGGGCGTCCCGCCTCCTGACCGAAGCTTGGGGCGTCCCGCCCCCTGACCGAAGCTTGGGGCGTCCCGCCTCCTGACCGAAGCTTGGGGCGACCCGCCTCCTGACCGAAGCTTGGGGCGACCCGCCCCCTGACCGAAGCTTAGCGCGAAGCTTGGGGCGTCCCGCCCCCTGACCGAAGCCTGGGGCGTCCCGTCCCCTGACCGAAGCCTGGGGCGTCCCGCCCCCTGACCGAAGCTTGGGGAGTCCCTCCCCCTGACCGAAGCTTGGGGCGTCCCGCCTCCTGACTGAAGCTTGGGGCGTCCCGCCTCCTGACCGAAGCTTGGGGCGTCCCGCCTCCTGACCGAAGCTTGGGGCGTCCCGCCTCCTGACCGAAGCTTGGGGCGTCCCGCCTCCTGACCGAAGCTTGGGGCGTCCCGCCCCCTGACCGAAGCTTAGCGCGAAGCTTGGGGCGTCCCGCCCCGTGACCGAAGCCTGGGGCGTCCCGTCCCCTGACCGAAGCTTAGCGCGAAGCTTGGGGCGTCCCGCCCCCTGACCGAAGCCTGGGGCGTCCCGTCCCCTGACCGAAGCCTGGGGCGTCCCGTCCCCTGACCGAAGCTTGGGGAGTCCCGTCCCCTGACCGAAGCTTAGCGCGAAGCTTGGGGCGTCCCGCCCCGTGACCGAAGCCTGGGGCGTCCCGTCCCCTGACCGAAGCTTAGCGCGAAGCTTGGGGCGTCCCGCCCCCTGACCGAAGCCTGGGGCGTCCCGTCCCCTGACCGAAGCCTGGGGCGTCCCGTCCCCTGACCGAAGCTTGGGGAGTCCCGTCCCCTGACCGAAGCCTGGGGCGTCCCGTCCCCTGACCGAAGCTTGGGGAGTCCCGTCCCCTGACTGAAGCTTGGGGAGTCCCGCCCCCTGACCGAAGCTTGGGGAGTCCCGTCCCCTGACCGAAGCCTGGGGCGTCCCGTCCCCTGACCGAAGCTTGGGGCGTCCCGTCCCCTGACTGAAGCTTGGGGAGTCCCTTCCTTGACCGAAGCCTGGGGCGTCCCGTCCCCTGACCGAAGCCTGGGGCGTCCCGTCCCCTGACCGAAGCCTGGGGCGTCCCGTCCCCTGACCGAAGCTTGGGGAGTCCCGTCCCCTGACCGAAGCTTGGGGCGTCCCGCCCCCTGACCGAAGCCTGGGGCATCCCGCCCCCTGACCGAAGCCTGGGGCGTCCCGTCCCCTGACCGAAGCTTGGGGCGTCCCGTCCCCTGACTGAAGCTTGGGGAGTCCCGTCCCCTGACCGAAGCTTGGGGCGTCCCGCCCCCTGACCGAAGCCTGGGGCATCCCGCCCCCTGACCGAAGCCTGGGGCGTCCCGTCCCCTGACCGAAGCTTGGGGCGTCCCGTCCCCTGACTGAAGCTTGGGGAGTCCCGTCCCCTGACCGAAGCTTAGCGCGAAGCTTGGGGCGTCCCGCCCCGTGACCGAAGCCTGGGGCGTCCCGTCCCCTGACCGAAGCTTAGCGCGAAGCTTGGGGCGTCCCGCCCCCTGACCGAAGCCTGGGGCGTCCCGTCCCCTGACCGAAGCCTGGGGCGTCCCGTCCCCTGACCGAAGCTTGGGGAGTCCCGTCCCCTGACCGAAGCCTGGGGCGTCCCGTCCCCTGACCGAAGCTTGGGGAGTCCCGTCCCCTGACTGAAGCTTGGGGAGTCCCGCCCCCTGACCGAAGCTTGGGGAGTCCCGTCCCCTGACCGAAGCCTGGGGCGTCCCGTCCCCTGACCGAAGCTTGGGGCGTCCCGTCCCCTGACTGAAGCTTGGGGAGTCCCTTCCTTGACCGAAGCCTGGGGCGTCCCGTCCCCTGACCGAAGCCTGGGGCGTCCCGTCCCCTGACCGAAGCCTGGGGCGTCCCGTCCCCTGACCGAAGCTTGGGGAGTCCCGTCCCCTGACCGAAGCTTGGGGCGTCCCGCCCCCTGACCGAAGCCTGGGGCATCCCGCCCCCTGACCGAAGCCTGGGGCGTCCCGTCCCCTGACCGAAGCTTGGGGCGTCCCGTCCCCTGACTGAAGCTTGGGGAGTCCCGCCCCCTGACCGAAGCCTGGGGCGTCCCGTCCCCTGACCGAAGCCTGGGGCGTCCCGTCCCCTGACCGAAGCCTGGGGCGTCCCGTCCCCTGACCGAAGCCTGGGGCGTCCCGTCCCCTGACCGAAGCTTGGGGAGTCCCGTCCCCTGACCGAAGCTTGGGGCGTCCCGTCCCCTGACTGAAGCTTAGGGCTACAATATAACCACCTGGTCATGTGACGGTTAGGCCCCTCCCTTGTACCTGTTTATGACATCATGAAATCCCAGTTTCCTATGGGAGGCTCCTGCTGACTTCTTGTTTTCTGCTTTTTTTCAGATATCTGGAACATGGCGATCCCAGCGGTATTATTCAACCCCTCGCTGCCCACCCCCAATAAAGAACATGGCATTTTAAAGTTTGTACAAACCCCGCCTACATGCAGCACCAATCACAGAGGGGCATCTCAGGATAAGGCGGAGCTTCTCTCACCCAATTCATTGACTAATCTAGTGGAGGAGAAGCCCGGCACTGCCGGCTGTGTTTTCCCAAACCTGGACATTAAGGAGGAACCCACAGACTACACCCCACCACCATCCGCTCAGAATAGCCATTCTCATAAAGAGGACCTGTCTCTCTAGCACTCATTTCCCCCCATTAATGGTGCATGTGGAGGAGATCTCCCTGCAGCTCAGACTCTGCCCTCCTCAGATCACATGACAATTTTACCTGCATTGAAGTCGGAGCCCTGCCTTAAATTAAGGAGGAATCTGACCCTCCAGGATCATTCCCATCCAGCTTTCCATATCCAGGAGGAGCCCCTACCATAGGAAGATGTCTTCAAGGGTGACCCTCCTCTCACATTGAGGAGACCCCAGAAGGTCCACTCCATAGTGAAGGTGTTCACATCACCTGGAAGACTGATTTATTGGTCCACCAGCACATTCATATGGGAGAGAAGCCTCCCCGTCCTCAGAGTGTGGGAAACCCATCCACCAGAAGATCCACACCGGGGAGAAACTACCCATCCTCCGAGTGTGGGAATCGGTTCACCATCCAGAAGCTGGTCCTTCAGCAGAAGATCTCCACTGGGGAGACGCTCTGCACCAGAGATTTCATCTGCAAGACCAACTTCATTGTCCACCGACGCATCCACAACACCATTACCCTGTGTAGCCTGCGGCAAGAGCTACACCAACAAGTCACAGCTGGTCCAACACCAGAAGGTCCGCTCAGAAGTGAAGCCGTTCACCCGCTCAGAGCGCGCAATTCCTTCACCCAGAAGGCCGACTTCCTGGTCCACCAGCAAGTTCACCCAGGAGAGAAGCCCTACCCGGGAAACTCTTCAGCATCCATCAGAGCCTGGTCCATCACCAGAGAAACACTTCTCATGCTACGAGTGTGGCACCAACATTCACCGGCGAGAAACCATTCACCTACATGGAGTGTGGAAAGAGCTTCGGCCTCCATCAGAACCTCCTTCTGCACCAAAGAGTCCGCCCCGGGGCGAGACCCTTCTGTGCTCTGTGACTCATTGGGGCAAACGCAAGTCCGGAAGGTTCTCTTCCTCTACCAGGAGAAGCAGAGAATCGCTGTAAAGCAGATTTCTTCTCTGTTACGACTTCTCCTCTCTCCTGTCCTGGGAGGTGGGCAGGAACTATGACAAAACAATCCTTGAATGTGACCCCTCCCCTTCCTGCCATGTGACACCTTTTGGTGATTGGTGTAGAGCTGTCACATGGGAGGAAGGAAAGGTTTCTGTACTGTGTAAGCTCCACAGACTTCCCTCACTTCACTTCTGGGAGTTGGATGGAGAAAAAGATCTGGAGCCGACTTCCTGTACACGGGGTGGGGGCCTCATCACCCTGGATTCATATGAACTCCTCCTGGAGGGTGGTCAGTCCTCTGACTTACACTGACTCCTCCTGGATGACCTCTCTATGATGTGATAGTAACGGTTGGCTTTTATACATTTGTTAATAAATATATTAACTCTTGGGTCTCTTCTATCATTTGGGGGCCATTAGATCGGGGGTCTTGAATTAAAATTGAGGTCCAGTCAGAAAAACGTCCTTCTGGCAGAGCTCCAAATCTCGTTAGCACTATAATACATCACGGTTCCCCATCCCCCCTCGCCGTACATCATCATCTTCAGTGTACCTTTCACATCATAGTCCCCTTTACATCACAGTGTCCTCCGTTCCCTTTCACAGCACTGCCCCCCTTTACATTGCAGTGCCCCTTTACACAACAATGCCCTCCTTTACATTGCAGTGCCCCTTTACACATTTCCCCCCTTTACACAACACTACCCCCCTTTACACAACACTACCCCCCCTTTACATTGCAGTGCCCCCTTACACAACACTACCCTCTTCACATTACAGTGCCCCTTTACACAACACTGCCCCCTTTACATTACAGTGCCCCTTTACACAACACTTCCCCCTTTACATTGCCTGGCCCCTTTACACAACACTGCCCCCTTTACATTGCAGTGCCCCTTTACACATTTCCCCCCTTTACACAACACTACCCCCTTTACATTGCCTGGCCCCTTTACACAACACTGCCCCCTTTACATTGCAGTGCCCCTTTACACATTTCCCCCCTTTACACAACACTACCCCCTTTACATTGCCTGGCCCCTTTACACAACACTACCCCCTTTACATTGCATTGCCTCTTTACACAACAATGCCCCCGTTTACATTGCAGTGCACCCTTTACACAACAATGCCCCCCTTTAATTTGCAGTGCCCCTTTACACATTTCCCCCCTTTACACAACACTACCCCCCTTTACACAACACTACCCCCCCTTTACATTGCAGTGCCCCCTTACACAACACTGCCCCCTTTACACAACACTACCCCCCTTTACATTGCAGTGCCCCTTTACACAACACTGCCCCCTTTACATTGCAGTGCCCCTTTACACAACACTGCCCCCTTTACATTGCAGTGCCCTTTTACACAACAATGCCCCTCTTTAAATTGCAGTCCCCCTTTACATTACAGTGCCCCTTTACACAACACTGCCCCCTTTACACAACACTACCCCCCTTTACATTACAGTGCCCCCTTACACAACACTGCCCCCTTTACACAACACTACCCCCCTTTACATTACAGTGCCCCTTTACACAACACTGCCCCCTTTACATTGCAGTGCCCCTTTACACAACACTGCCCCCTTTACATTGCAGTGCCCTTTTACACAACAATGCCCCTCTTTAAATTGCAGTCCCCCTTTACATTACAGTGCCCCTTTACACAACACTACCCCCCTTTACATTGCAGTGCCCCTTTACACAACACTACCCCCCTTTACATTGCAGTGCCCCTTTACACAACACTGCCCCCTTTACATTGCATTGCCTCTTTACACAACAATGCCCCCGTTTACATTGCAGTGCACCCTTTACACAACAATGCCCCCCTTTAATTTGCAGTGCCCCTTTACACATTTCCCCCCTTTACACAACACTACCCCCCTTTACACAACACTACCCCCCCTTTACATTGCAGTGCACCCTTACACAACACTGCCCCCTTTACATTGCAGTGCCCCTTTACATTACAGTGCCCCTTTACACAACACTACCCCCCTTTACATTGCAGTGCTCCTTTACACAACACTACCCCCCTTTACATTGCAGTGCCCCTTTACACAACACTACCCCCTTTACACAACAATGCCCCCCTTTAATTTGCAGTGCCCCTTTACACATTTCCCCCCTTTACACAACACTACCCCCCTTTACACAACACTACCCCCCCTTTACATTGCAGTGCACCCTTACACAACAATGCCCCTCTTTAAATTGCAGTCCCCCTTTACATTACAGTGCCCCTTTACACAACACTACCCCCCTTTACATTACAGTGCCCCTTTACACAACACTACCCCCCTTTACATTGCAGTGCTCCTTTACACAACACTACCCCCTTTACATTGCAGTGCCCCTTTACACAACACTACCCCCTTTACACAACTCTACCCTCTGCACATTACAGTGCCCCTTTACACAACACTACCCCCCTTACATCACTGTGTCCGCAGTTCCCTTTTCACAGCACTGCCCCCCTTTACATTGCAGCGCCCTTGAGATCTTGGTGCACCTTTACATAACACAGCGCCCCTTAACACAGCACAGAGCCCCTTTTAATGTGAGCCTCCCCTGTATAGTCCTCCGGTACCTTTGGCAGGGCAGAGGCACTAATCCTCCTGAAGTATCCTCTCCCGGGCCTCCAGCCAGACCACCGATGTCATCCTCACAGCATGCTGCAGATTGAGTCAGAGAACGAGAGTCTTCATATTGACAAGCCAATCACCCGCTTGTTGACAACTCGGGCACCTCCCGCCCCTCAGTCCCAATCTGCAACTCCTCCCACCCCTGCCCTGCCCACTGTGAGGATGACATCGGTGGCCAAGGTGGGAGGTCCGGGAGAGGATACCTGGCAGTGGCACCGTCCGGACAGGACTGTCACTTGGTCTGGTTCCAGACCGCGGTCCTCCATTTAGTGACCACTGCTTTGGGTCAACCTCAGTCCTCAAGAACCCCCAACGGGCCATGATTTGGGAATTTCTCTCAGATAAAACAGCTCTCCAAAATACCAAACCATTGACTCTGACTTAAAGCACCCGTGCAAGATGAAGGAAAACCTGCAAACATGACCTGGTGGGGGTTCTGGAGGACTGAGGTTGAGAACCATTGCTCTAGAACAGTGATGGGGAACCTCGGCACCCCAGATGTTTTGGAACTACATTCCCCATGATGCTCTTGCACTCTGCAGTGTAGTGGAGCATCATGGGAAATGTAGTTCCAAAACATCTGGGGTGCCGAGGTTCTCCATCATTGATCTAGATGATACATTGTTTCTGCTCTTTCTTATGATCTGAGATGAGACATTTGTGGGGGTCATAGAACCCGAAAAGGAAGGTCAGTGACTCCGACCAGAACCTCATCCGGAACGTCTCCATTCTACCAGAACACAGAGAACTTCTATAGAACGTGTCGGAGGTCCAACTCCACATCCTTCAGATGTATTTATTTAGTTCAGTGCCCGCCCCTGAGCAGCTTACAATCCGTCCCCATCCCACATACTGGGAACCAGTTCACCTACCAGCCAGTCTTCGGAGTGGAAAACCCAGCGCTGGACTAGAAGGCCCATCACCGGGACCCCCTGAGGTGGGTATGTAGAGCTCCGCCTTCTAATCTGATTGGGTCTCTGGAGGTGGGAGATGAACCATGGAGGCCTCATCCATTCAGAGAGGGAGGACACACTGTACATGGGGGCCTCTCTTTATGTTTGTGGCCCCCGACTGGCTCAGAAGATCCCTCTCCCGTGTCTCTGGGTGGTAACACCTCACCATAGGAGGCAGATAATGGCCAGCCTCACCTGATACAGAAATATAGAAGTCTCTGGTGTGAAATGAAAATAAGTCCAGGTGAAATGCTGCGCCCACTACGAGGGGACACAATGCTCCCCACCCTATGTGATGTATGGGGGCAGGGCCTTCACACGGGTCTGATGAATGAAGTCCCTTGAGTTATACAAAGAATTTGTACTGCGTCCAATGCACACCTTAGACCCCATAATGACCGGGGGTGGGAGACTCCGATGTGTCAGGTGTACCGAGCACTACTGACATATAGGGCAGTATACACCCAATGTGTGTGCCCCCTTCACCAGGGCCTGGGAAGGTTGGGGCGTTCAATAAAAGGGAAGGGTGAGTGGTCCAATATGACTCCTTCATCAAAGCTTTCTAGTGGTGAAGGGGTTCTGTGTGCCCCCTTCATCAGACCCGGGGATGGTAGAGGGGTTCTATGTTAACCTTTATCAGGGCCCGGGATGGTAGAGGGGTTCTATGTTCCTCTTCATTAGGGCCGGGGATGGTAGAGGGGTTCTATGTTCACCTTCATCAGAGCCCGGGGATGGTAGAGGGGTTCTATGTTCACCTTCATCAGGGCCGGGGATGGTAGAGGGGTTCTATGTTCATCTTCATCAGGGCCCGCGGATGGTACAAGGGTTCTATGTTCACCTTCATCAGACCCGGGGATGGTAGAGGGGTTCTATGTTCACCTTCATCAGGACCCGGGGATGGTAGAGGGGTTCTATGTTCATCTTCATCAGGGTCGGGGATGGTAGAGGGGTTCTATGTTCACCTTCATCAGAGCCCGGGGATGGTAGAGGGGTTTTATGTTCATCTTCATCAGGGCCCTGGGATGGTAGAGGGGTTCTATGTTCACCTTCTTCAGACCCGGGGATGGTAGAGGGGTTCTATGTTCACCTTCATCATGGCCCGGGATGGTAGTGGGGTTCTATGTTCACCTTCATCAGGGTTGGGGATGGTAGAGGGGTTCTATGTTCACCTTCATCAGGGCCCGGGGATGGTAGAGGGGTTCTATGTTCACCTTCATCAGGGCCTGGGGATGGTAGAGGGGTTCTATGTTCACCTTCATCAGGGTCGGGACGGTAGAGGGGTTCTATGTTCATCTTCATCAGGGTCGGGGATGGTAGAGGGGTTCTATGTTCACCTTCATCAGGGTAGGGGATGGTAGAGGGGTTCTATGTTCACCTTCATCAGACCCAGGGATGGTAGAGGGGTTCAATGTGACTCTAGCAAAGCTTTGGAATGGTGTAGGGGTTCAGTGTGCCCCCTTCATCATGGCCCAGGAAGTATAGGGATCTATGTTCACCTTCTTCAGGGCCCAGGAAGGGTGGGGTATTTCTGAGCTTCTAAGAAGGGGGTCACACAACACCCCACTATTATCCCCCAGGGTTTGATGAAGGGGGCACATTGAGATAAACCCCCCACCACCCCGGGGCTCTGATGTATTCAGGTTTATACAATGGTCATACATATAGAAGGGTACGAAGGTGCGGCATGGAGGAATTGAGGTTGGACACCCAACATTTTGGGGTCCCCCTTTTTTTGAGGAAGACCCCCCTCTTACCTTCATACATCTTATTCTATGTCTGTCCTCAGAGGTGACGTGTTCTCCGGGTGTCGCTCCTTTCCTCTCAGCTCCTCTATAAACACACCGTGTACAGAACAACCACTGAGCCTAAAGGAGAACTCCACCAACAAATGAATCCATCGCTCTGGTGTGTCAGGAGGACGGAAGGTGGAGGATGGAGGGTGGAGGATGGAGGGTGGAGGATGGAGGACGGAGGGTGGAGGATGGAGGGACGGACGGAGGACCTGACACCCAATGGAGGGAAGAAATTCATAATAACGGTAATAGATTCTCTCATCCATCTCCTCCCCCCATATACAGATACATACAGATGTAGGTGGAGATAGGTGACCGATACGACTACATGGAGAGAGGAGACCCAATAGAATAATAGGGATCTCATTATACCATGAAGGACAATCGCCCTCTGATGACCTGGAGATGGGTAGAAGGATGGAGGAACGTTGTCCAGGTGGAGGTGAAAGGTCGGATCTTCCTTAGGTTGGTCGGAAGGAAGTTTTTGGCCTTCAAAGCACCTTGTTGGCGGCTGAATGACTCCCACCATTCAGTTTAGGGGGTCCCATTACATCTGCTGACCCTCCTTCATTATGGGCCCCTCCGAGCCGGTACAATGATAGGATTGTCTCTCTGTCCCGGACCCCTCGATTTCCGCTCTGCCTCTGGGGGCCAACCCAGTCCAGGTCCCTCTCCTCCCTTCCCCCCCGGTCCTTACACCGCACAGCACCATTGTTTTCTGTTCTCCTGGATTTTAGGTCTCTTCAATCCTCCTGATGAAGCTTTTCCCGGGAAATGTGTTGAGATTTCTTCCCCCAGCAGTACCGAGCGATCGTTCTTCCACCCGGATATGTTCCATAAACTGATGTGACGTTTCATGTCTGTTCCTTCCCAGAAAGTCCCATGTGGATTTATATTCATATTAGGGATGTGCTGCTATTTGTACTCACCCACAACACTAACAATTCAAAATGTCATTTATCATTATTTTTCTTTAAATGATAATATTTTAAATACAGTGTATTATAAATGTATAACATAAAACAATATTAGAAAATAAATAATATAATAATACTCTTTTATATGTAATAATCTGATAAAAACTAAAAAACATATAAAATAAATTATGAGCATAATGGAATGAAATATTAATAATACTTTGTTTAAATATATATATAATTAAACATAATTAAACAAAGTATTATTAACCACTTGAGATCCGCGCTATTGCCAAATGACGGCTACAGCGCGGATCTCCTTTTCCGGGATGACGTCAATAGACGTTGTCCCGTGTACGAGCGGCCTGCGCGCCCCCTGAGGGGCGCGCGCGGCGCGCTCTGTGATCGGCGAGTCCATGAGACTCGCCTGATCACCGATCCGCCAATGACAGCTGATCAGGTGACATAACGGAGCCGGCAATCGGCTAGTATTCCTCCTCGCGCTGACAGCGCGAGGAGAAAAAAAAAAAAGCCGATCACCGGCGGCCGTGATCGGGACATCAGTCCCAATCACGGCCAGCAATACAAGCGACCACCTGCCCCCTGCCAGTGCCCACCTGCCCCCTGCAGTGCCATCCTGAATAAAAGTAAGTGCCCCCCGTCAGTGCCACCCAGCAGTGCCCATAGTGCCCACAGTGCCACCCACAGTGCCACCCAGCAGTGCCACCCACAGTGCCACCCACAGTGCCCACAATCTGCCTCAAAGGTGCTGCACCCCAGTGCCGCCCATCAGTGCCCAGCAGTGCCGCCCATCAGTGCCCAGCAGTGCCACCTATCAGAGCCACCTATCAGTGCCACCTATCAGTGCCCATCAGTCCCATCTATCAGTGGTACCTATCAGTGCCCATCCGTGCCACCCATCCGTGCCACTTATCCGTGCCACCCATCCGTGCCATCTTATCTGTGCCCATCTTTGCCCATCAGTGCCGCCTTATCTGTTCCCATCGGTGCCGCCTTATCTGTGCCTATTAGTGCCGCCTTAACTATGCCTATCAGTGCCCACCAGTGCAGCCTATCAGTGCCCACCAATGCAGCCCATCAGTGTCCACCAGTGCAGCCTATCAGTGCCGCCTCATCAGCACACTTCAATGAAGGAGAAAAATGACCTGTTTGCAAAATTTTATAACAAACTATTAAAACATGAATTTTTTTTTTGCATCTTTTTTTGTTTGTTTAGGAAAAAATAAAACTCCGAGCTGTAACTAAATACCACCAAAAGAAAGCTCTATTTGTGGGAAAAAAATGATAAAATTTTCATTTGGGTACGGTGTTGTATGCCCGCGTAATTGTCATTCAAAGTGCATCAGCGCTGAAAGCTGAAAATTGGCCTGGGCAGGAGGGGGGTTTAAGTGCCCAGTAAGCAAGTGGTTAATATTTAATTCATTATGCTCATAATTTATGTTATATGATTTTTTTTAATTATTATTATTATTATGTATAAAGTTGTATTCCTTTATATGTTGTACAAAAATCGGATTATTACATATAAAAGAATATTATTATATTTATATTATTTATTTTATATTTATATATATTTTTATCATTATACTTTAAAATGTATTTTTATACATAACCCTATATAAACAAAGTATTATTAATATTTAATTCATTATGCTCATAAGTTATTTTATGTGTTTTTTTTTTAATTATTATGTATTATGTTGTATTTTTTATATGTGCTATATATATATATATATACAAATAATATAAATATAAAAATTAATTTTTACAGTATGCATATTGATAAATATAAAATATGTAGAACATAAAAATACAATTTTATATATGGGTTATTTTATATGTATTTATTGATCTTATATGTACAATGAAAAAAAAAAAAAACCAATACATATTTAGTAAACAATTATTGTCGTTATTATCATTGTATAAATAACAATATACAAATATGTAATAATAATAATTGATCATAGTAACTGCTGTGTCACGTGGCGCCCTCTGGCGGTCACTTTGTATGACTGTCAGTCCGTCTCTGTATGGGTGTCGCTGTGCCGGGAGCCACCAGGTGGCGAGGTTGTTGCCGCTAGAAGTCACGCTGCTGGAAGGAGGTGTGAAACGCACAAGGCGGAAGCGTTGTGGAGCGCACGAAGCGGAAGTGTGAGCGAAGCCCTTGAAACGCAAGTGAACCGCACAAGGCGGAAGCTCCGTGGAACGCAAATGAGATGAGCTTGCCATGACCCGGAAGTAGAGTGACCCCCACTGTCAGTGGCTGTGGGCTGCAGGTCAGTGTTGCTGGGGGGATCTGGAGGGGGGTCTCCAATACAGGACCTCATGGGGGGCCCCCAATAACACATTCAGGGGCCCAGTTGATTCCATAGCAGGTGGCTAGCCAATCAGGGAGCAGCTGGAGTGGAGAGCCAGCACCTGATTGGCTGCTGTGCGGGTGGGGAGCCCCAGGATTTATCATAAGAAAATATTTCTATAGTATGAGAATTATAATGTACAGCAGGAAGGAAAAGATCAGCCAGACCCCCATTGTTCTACATGAAATCTGGCTTCACCCCGGGGCTGCAGATATAAATAATAACAATAGAGATACGGTGCTAATTATTATAATAGAGGGTTTATATAGAGACAGCGCTTTACACTATAGAGGTATAATACAACCCAATACAAGAGGGTTAGGAGGGACCTGGTCCCAAGAGCTTACAATCTATATGAGACGGACAAGTGATACATAAGCTAATAACAATGGGGGATGAGCTGACAGAGAATGCTGCAGTTCAGTTGTTGGGTGGAGGAGGGATAGACTTCACTATAGGGATGAGCTCCGGGGATCACCTAAAGAAGGGGACAAAGTAGGAGATAGACAGATTGGGGTGAAGAGTTCCAGAGGAAAGGAGAGGCTCTAGAAAACTCCTGGAGGTGAGCATGGGAGGAGGAAATGAGGAGTGGATAGGATGGTGGGAGCAGACCCAGGGAGGAGGTGTAGATAGAGGATAGAAGGGATCTGAGGTCAGGGCCCTGGAGGACCCCTATGGAGAGAACAGGAAGGGACAGAGTTGTAGGTCTGAGGTCAGAGCCTTGGAGGAGCCCCTATGGAGAGAAGAGGAGGGGATGGAGTTGTAGGTCTGAGGTCAGAGCCTTGGAGGAGCCCCTATGGGGGGAAGAGGAGGAGATGGAGTTGTAGGTCTGAGGTCAGAGCCTTGGAGGAGCCCCTATGGGGGGAAGAGGAGGAGATGGAGTTGTAGGTCTGAGGTCAGAGCCTTGGAGGAGCCCCTATGGGGGGAAGAGGAGGAGATGGAGTTGTAGGTCTGAGGTCAGAGCCTTGGAGGAGCCTTATGGGGAGAAGAGGAGGGGATGGAGTTGTAGGTCTGAGGTCAGAGCCTTGGAGGAGCCCTATGGGGGGAAGAGGAGGAGATGGAGTTGTAGGTCTGAGGTCAGAGCCTTGGAGGAGCCCTATGGAGAGAACAGGAAGGGACAGAGTTGTAGGTCTGAGGTCAGAGTCTTGGAGGACCCCTATGGGGAGAAGAGGAGGGGATGGAGTTGTAGGTCTGAGGTCAGAGTCTTGGAGGACCCCTATGGGGAGAAGAGGAGGGGATGGAGTTGTAGGTCTGAGGTCAGAGTCTTGGAGGACCCCTATGGGGAGAAGAGGAGGGGATGGAGTTGTAGGTCTGAGGTCAGAGCCTTGGAGGAGCCCCTATGGGGAGAAGAGGAGGAGATAGAGTTGTAGGTCTGAGGTCAGAGCCTTGGAGGAGCCCTATGGGGAGAAGAGGAGGAGATGGAGTTGTAGGTCTGAGGTCAGAGCCCTATGGGGAGAAGAGGAGGGGGTGGAGTTGTAGGTCTGAGGTCAGAGCCTTGGAGGAGCCCCTATGGGGAGAAGAGGAGGAGATGGAGTTGTAGGTCTGAGGTCAGAGCCTTGGAGGACCCCTATGGGGAGAAGAGGAGGGGATGGAGTTGTAGGTCTGAGGTCAGAGCCTTGGAGGAGCCCTATGGGGGGAAGAGGAGGAGATGGAGTTGTAGGTCTGAGGTCAGAGCCTTGGAGGAGCCCTATGGAGAGAACAGGAAGGGACAGAGTTGTAGGTCTGAGGTCAGAGTCTTGGAGGACCCCTATGGGGAGAAGAGGAGGGGATGGAGTTGTAGGTCTGAGGTCAGAGCCTTGGAGGACCCCTATGGGGAGAAGAGGAGGGGATAGAGTTGTAGGTCTGAGGTCAGAGCCTTGGAGGAGCCCTATGGGGAGAAGAGGAGGGGATAGAGTTGTAGGTCTGAGGTCAGAGCCTTGGAGGAGCCCTATGGGGAGAAGAGGAGGGGGTGGAGTTGTAGGTCTGAGGTCAGAGCCTTGGAGGAGCCCCTATGGGGAGAAGAGGAGGAGATGGAGTTGTAGGTCTGAGGTCAGAGCCTTGGAGGACCCCTATGGGGAGAAGAGGAGGGGATGGAGTTGTAGGTCTGAGGTCAGAGCCTTAGAGGACCCCTATGGGGGGAAGAGGAGGAGATAGAGTTGTAGGTCTGAGGTCAGAGCCCTGGAGGATCTCTATGGGGAGAAGAGGAGGGGATGGAGTTGTAGGTCTGAGGTCAGAGCTTTGGAGGACCCCTATGGAGAGAAGAGGAGGAGATGGAGTTGTAGGTCTGAGGTCAGAGCCTTGGAGGAGCCCTATGGAGAGAAGAGGAGGAGATGGAGTTGTAGGTCTGAGGTCAGAGCCTAAGAGGACCCCTATGGAGAGAAGAGGAGGAGATAGAGTTGTAGGTCTGAGGTCAGAGCCCTGGAGGAGCCCAATGGAGAGAAGAGGAGGAGATAGAGTTGTAGGTCTGAGGTCAGAGCCCTGGAGGAGCCCAATGGAGACAAGAGGAGGAGATAGAGTTGTAGATCTGAGGTCAGAGCCTTGGAGGACCCCCATGGAGAGAAGAGGAGGAGATAGAGTTGTAGGTCTGAGGTCAGAGCCCTGGAGGACCCCTATGGGGAGAAGAGGAGGGGATAGAGTTGTAGGTCTGAGGTCAGAGCCTTGGAGGAGCCCTATGGGGAGAAGAGGAGGGGATAGAGTTGTGGGTCTGAGGTCAGAGCCTTGGAGGAGCCCTATGGGGAGAAGAGGAGGAGATGGAGTTGTAGGTCTGAGGTCAGAGCCTAAGAGGACCCCTATGGAGAGAAGAGGAGGAGATAGAGTTGTAGGTCTGAGGTCAGAGCCCTGGAGGAGCCCAATGGAGAGAAGAGGAGGAGATAGAGTTGTAGGTCTGAGGTCAGAGCCCTGGAGGAGCCCAATGGAGACAAGAGGAGGAGATAGAGTTGTAGATCTGAGGTCAGAGCCTTGGAGGACCCCCATGGAGAGAAGAGGAGGAGATAGAGTTGTAGGTCTGAGGTCAGAGCCCTGGAGGACCCCTATGGGGAGAAGAGGAGGGGATAGAGTTGTAGGTCTGAGGTCAGAGCCTTGGAGGAGCCCTATGGGGAGAAGAGGAGGGGATAGAGTTGTAGGTCTGAGGTCAGAGCCTTGGAGGAGCCCCTATGGAGAGGAGAGGAGGGGATGGAGTTGTAGGTCTGAGGTCAGAGCCTTGGAGGAGCCCCTATGGAGAGAAGAGGAGGAGATGGAGTTGTAGGTCTGAGGTCAGAGCCTTGGAGGAACCCCTATGGGGAGAAGAGGAGGAGATAGAGTTGTGGGTCTGAGGTCAGAGCCTTGGAGGAGCCCTATGGGGAGAAGAGGAGGAGATGGAGTTGTAGGTCTGAGGTCAGAGCCTAAGAGGACCCCTATGGAGAGAAGAGGAGGAGATAGAGTTGTAGGTCTGAGGTCAGAGCCCTGGAGGAGCCCAATGGAGAGAAGAGGAGGAGATAGAGTTGTAGGTCTGAGGTCAGAGCCCTGGAGGAGCCCAATGGAGACAAGAGGAGGAGATAGAGTTGTAGATCTGAGGTCAGAGCCTTGGAGGACCCCCATGGAGAGAAGAGGAGGAGATAGAGTTGTAGGTCTGAGGTCAGAGCCCTGGAGGAGCCCAATGGAGACAAGAGGAGGAGATAGAGTTGTAGGTCTGAGGTCAGAGCCTTGGAGGAGCCCTATGGGGAGAAGAGGAGGAGATGGAGTTGTAGGTCTGAGGTCAGAGCCTTGGAGGAGCCCCTATGGGGAGAAGAGGAGGAGATGGAGTTGTAGGTCTGAGGTCAGAGCCTTGGAGGAACCCCTATGGGGAGAAGAGGAGGAGATAGAGTTGTGGGTCTGAGGTCAGAGCCTTGGAGGAGCCCTATGGGGAGAAGAGGAGGAGATGGAGTTGTAGGTCTGAGGTCAGAGCCTTGGAGGAGCCCTATGGGGAGAAGAGGAGGAGATGGAGTTGTAGGTCTGAGGTCAGAGCCTTGGAGGAACCCCTATAGGGAGAAGAGGAGGAGATAGAGTTGTGGGTCTGAGGTCAGAGCCTTGGAGGAGCCCTATGGGGAGAAGAGGAGGAGATGGAGTTGTAGGTCTGAGGTCAGAGCCTAAGAGGACCCCTATGGAGAGAAGAGGAGGAGATAGAGTTGTAGGTCTGAGGTCAGAGCCCTGGAGGAGCCCAATGGAGAGAAGAGGAGGAGATAGAGTTGTAGGTCTGAGGTCAGAGCCCTGGAGGAGCCCAATGGAGACAAGAGGAGGAGATAGAGTTGTAGATCTGAGGTCAGAGCCTTGGAGGAGCCCTATGGAGAGAAGAGGAGGGGATAGAGTTGTAGGTCTGAGGTCAGAGCCTTGGAGGAGCCCTATGGGGAGAAGAGGAGGGGATGGAGTTGTAGGTCTGAGGTCAGAGCCTAAGAGGACCCCTATGGAGAGAAGAGGAGGAGATAGAGTTGTAGGTCTGAGGTCAGAGCCCTGGAGGACCCCTATGGGGAGAAGAGGAGGGGATAGAGTTGTAGGTCTGAGGTCAGAGCCTTGGAGGAGCCCTATGGGGAGAAGAGGAGGGGATAGAGTTGTAGGTCTGAGGTCAGAGCCTTGGAGGAGCCCCTATGGAGAGGAGAGGAGGGGATGGAGTTGTAGGTCTGAGGTCAGAGCCTTGGAGGAGCCCTATGGGGAGAAGAGGAGGAGATGCAGTTGTAGGTCTGAGGTCAGAGCCTTGGAGGAACCCCTATGGGGAGAAGAGGAGGAGATAGAGTTGTGGGTCTGAGGTCAGAGCCTTGGAGGAGCCCTATGGGGAGAAGAGGAGGAGATGGAGTTGTAGGTCTGAGGTCAGAGCCTAAGAGGACCCCTATGGAGAGAAGAGGAGGAGATAGAGTTGTAGGTCTGAGGTCAGAGCCTTGGAGGACCCCTATGGGGAGAAGAGGAGGGGATGGAGTTGTAGGTCTGAGGTCAGAGCCTTAGAGGACCCCTATGGGGGGAAGAGGAGGAGATAGAGTTGTAGGTCTGAGGTCAGAGCCCTGGAGGATCTCTATGGGGAGAAGAGGAGGGGATGGAGTTGTAGGTCTGAGGTCAGAGCTTTGGAGGACCCCTATGGAGAGAAGAGGAGGAGATGGAGTTGTAGGTCTGAGGTCAGAGCCTTGGAGGAGCCCTATGGAGAGAAGAGGAGGAGATGGAGTTGTAGGTCTGAGGTCAGAGCCTTGGAGGAACCCCTATGGGGAGAAGAGGAGGAGATAGAGTTGTGGGTCTGAGGTCAGAGCCTTGGAGGAGCCCTATGGGGAGAAGAGGAGGAGATGGAGTTGTAGGTCTGAGGTCAGAGCCTAAGAGGACCCCTATGGAGAGAAGAGGAGGAGATAGAGTTGTAGGTCTGAGGTCAGAGCCCTGGAGGAGCCCAATGGAGAGAAGAGGAGGAGATAGAGTTGTAGGTCTGAGGTCAGAGCCCTGGAGGAGCCCAATGGAGACAAGAGGAGGAGATAGAGTTGTAGATCTGAGGTCAGAGCCTTGGAGGACCCCCATGGAGAGAAGAGGAGGAGATAGAGTTGTAGGTCTGAGGTCAGAGCCCTGGAGGACCCCTATGGGGAGAAGAGGAGGGGATAGAGTTGTAGGTCTGAGGTCAGAGCCTTGGAGGAGCCCTATGGGGAGAAGAGGAGGGGATAGAGTTGTAGGTCTGAGGTCAGAGCCTTGGAGGAGCCCCTATGGAGAGGAGAGGAGGGGATGGAGTTGTAGGTCTGAGGTCAGAGCCTTGGAGGAGCCCCTATGGAGAGAAGAGGAGGAGATGGAGTTGTAGGTCTGAGGTCAGAGCCTTGGAGGAACCCCTATGGGGAGAAGAGGAGGAGATAGAGTTGTGGGTCTGAGGTCAGAGCCTTGGAGGAGCCCTATGGGGAGAAGAGGAGGAGATGGAGTTGTAGGTCTGAGGTCAGAGCCTAAGAGGACCCCTATGGAGAGAAGAGGAGGAGATAGAGTTGTAGGTCTGAGGTCAGAGCCCTGGAGGAGCCCAATGGAGAGAAGAGGAGGAGATAGAGTTGTAGGTCTGAGGTCAGAGCCCTGGAGGAGCCCAATGGAGACAAGAGGAGGAGATAGAGTTGTAGATCTGAGGTCAGAGCCTTGGAGGACCCCCATGGAGAGAAGAGGAGGAGATAGAGTTGTAGGTCTGAGGTCAGAGCCCTGGAGGAGCCCAATGGAGACAAGAGGAGGAGATAGAGTTGTAGGTCTGAGGTCAGAGCCTTGGAGGAGCCCTATGGGGAGAAGAGGAGGAGATGGAGTTGTAGGTCTGAGGTCAGAGCCTTGGAGGAGCCCCTATGGGGAGAAGAGGAGGAGATGGAGTTGTAGGTCTGAGGTCAGAGCCTTGGAGGAACCCCTATGGGGAGAAGAGGAGGAGATGGAGTTGTGGGTCTGAGGTCAGAGCCTTGGAGGAGCCCTATGGGGAGAAGAGGAGGAGATGGAGTTGTAGGTCTGAGGTCAGAGCCTTGGAGGAGCCCTATGGGGAGAAGAGGAGGAGATGGAGTTGTAGGTCTGAGGTCAGAGCCTTGGAGGAACCCCTATGGGGAGAAGAGGAGGAGATAGAGTTGTGGGTCTGAGGTCAGAGCCTTGGAGGAGCCCTATGGGGAGAAGAGGAGGAGATGGAGTTGTAGGTCTGAGGTCAGAGCCTAAGAGGACCCCTATGGAGAGAAGAGGAGGAGATAGAGTTGTAGGTCTGAGGTCAGAGCCCTGGAGGAGCCCAATGGAGAGAAGAGGAGGAGATAGAGTTGTAGGTCTGAGGTCAGAGCCCTGGAGGAGCCCAATGGAGACAAGAGGAGGAGATAGAGTTGTAGATCTGAGGTCAGAGCCTTGGAGGACCCCCATGGAGAGAAGAGGAGGAGATAGAGTTGTAGGTCTGAGGTCAGAGCCCTGGAGGACCCCTATGGGGAGAAGAGGAGGGGATAGAGTTGTAGGTCTGAGGTCAGAGCCTTGGAGGAGCCCCTATGGAGAGGAGAGGAGGGGATGGAGTTGTAGGTCTGAGGTCAGAGCCTTGGAGGAGCCCTATGGGGAGAAGAGGAGGAGATGGAGTTGTAGGTCTGAGGTCAGAGCCTTGGAGGAACCCCTATGGGGAGAAGAGGAGGAGATAGAGTTGTGGGTCTGAGGTCAGAGCCTTGGAGGAGCCCTATGGGGAGAAGAGGAGGAGATGGAGTTGTAGGTCTGAGGTCAGAGCCTAAGAGGACCCCTATGGAGAGAAGAGGAGGAGATAGAGTTGTAGGTCTGAGGTCAGAGCCCTGGAGGAGCCCAATGGAGAGAAGAGGAGGAGATAGAGTTGTAGGTCTGAGGTCAGAGCCCTGGAGGAGCCCAATGGAGACAAGAGGAGGAGATAGAGTTGTAGATCTGAGGTCAGAGCCTTGGAGGACCCCCATGGAGAGAAGAGGAGGAGATAGAGTTGTAGGTCTGAGGTCAGAGCCCTGGAGGAGCCCAATGGAGACAAGAGGAGGAGATAGAGTTGTAGGTCTGAGGTCAGAGCCTTGGAGGAGCCCTATGGGGAGAAGAGGAGGAGATGGAGTTGTAGGTCTGAGGTCAGAGCCTTGGAGGAGCCCCTATGGGGAGAAGAGGAGGAGATGGAGTTGTAGGTCTGAGGTCAGAGCCTTGGAGGAACCCCTATGGGGAGAAGAGGGGGAGATAGAGTTGTAGGTCTGAGGTCAGAGCCTTGGAGGAGCCCTATGGGGAGAAGAGGAGGAGATGGAGTTGTAGGTCTGAGGTCAGAGCCTTGGAGGAGCCCTATGGGGAGAAGAGGAGGAGATGGAGTTGTAGGTCTGAGGTCAGAGCCTTAGAGGAACCCCTATGGGGAGAAGAGGAGGAGATAGAGTTGTGGGTCTGAGGTCAGAGCCTTGGAGGAGCCCTATGGGGAGAAGAGGAGGAGATGGAGTTGTAGGTCTGAGGTCAGAGCCTAAGAGGACCCCTATGGAGAGAAGAGGAGGAGATAGAGTTGTAGGTCTGAGGTCAGAGCCCTGGAGGAGCCCAATGGAGAGAAGAGGAGGAGATAGAGTTGTAGGTCTGAGGTCAGAGCCCTGGAGGAGCCCAATGGAGACAAGAGGAGGAGATAGAGTTGTAGATCTGAGGTCAGAGCCTTGGAGGACCCCCATGGAGAGAAGAGGAGGAGATAGAGTTGTAGGTCTGAGGTCAGAGCCCTGGAGGAGCCCAATGGAGACAAGAGGAGGAGATAGAGTTGTAGGTCTGAGGTCAGAGCCTTGGAGGAGCCCTATGGGGAGAAGAGGAGGAGATGGAGTTGTAGGTCTGAGGTCAGAGCCTTGGAGGAGCCCCTATGGGGAGAAGAGGAGGAGATGGAGTTGTAGGTCTGAGGTCAGAGCCTTGGAGGAGCCCTATGGGGAGAAGAGGAGGGGATGGAGTTGTAGGTCTGAGGTCAGAGCCTTGGAGGACCCCCATGGGGAGAAGAGGAGGGGATGGAGTTGTAGGTCTGAGGTCAGAGCCCTGGAGGACCCCTATGGGGAGAAGAGGAGGGGATAGAGTTGTAGGTCTGAGGTCAGAGCCTTGGAGGAGCCCTATGGGGAGAAGAGGAGGGGATGGAGTTGTAGGTTTGAGGTCAGAGCCTTGGAGGACCCCTATGGAGAGAAGAGGAGGGGACAGAGTTGTAGGTCTGAGGTCAGAGCCCTGGAGGAGCCCTATGGAGAGAAGAGGAGGAGATAGAGTTGTAAGTCTGAGGTCAGAGCCTTGGGGGACCCCTATGGAGAGAAGAGGGGGAGATAGAGTTGTAGGTCTGAGGTCAGAGCCTTGGAGGAGCCCTATGGGGAGAAGAGGAGGAGATGGAGTTGTAGGTCTGAGGTCAGAGCCTTGGAGGAGCCCTATGGGGAGAAGAAGAGGGGATGGAGTTGTAGGTCTGAGGTCAGAGCCTTGGAGGAGCCCTATGGAGAGAAGAGGAGGAGATAGAGTTGTAGGTCTGAGGTCAGAGCCTTGGAGGAGCCCCTATGGGGAGAAGAGGAGGGGATGGAGTTGTAGGTCTGAGGTCAGAGCCTTGAAGGACTCCTATGTACAGAAGAGGAGGGGATGGAGTTGTAGGTCTGAGGTCAGAGCCTTGGAGGAGCCCCTATGGGGAGAAGAGGAGGAGATAGAGTTGTAGGTCTGAGGTCAGAGCCTTGAAGGACTCCTATGTACAGAAGAGGAGGGGATGGAGTTGTAGGTCTGAGGTCAGAGCCTTGGAGGACCCCCATGGGGAGAAGAGGAGGGGATGGAGTTGTAGGTCTGAGGTCAGAGCCCTGGAGGACCCCTATGGGGAGAAGAGGAGGGGATAGAGTTGTAGGTCTGAGGTCAGAGCCTTGGAGGAGCCCCTATGGAGAGGAGAGGAGGGGATGGAGTTGTAGGTTTGAGGTCAGAGCCTTGGAGGACCCCTATGGAGAGAAGAGGAGGGGACAGAGTTGTAGGTCTGAGGTCAGAGCCCTGGAGGAGCCCTATGGAGAGAAGAGGAGGAGATAGAGTTGTAAGTCTGAGGTCAGAGCCTTGGGGGACCCCTATGGAGAGAAGAGGGGGAGATAGAGTTGTAGGTCTGAGGTCAGAGCCTTGGAGGAGCCCTATGGGGAGAAGAGGAGGAGATAGAGTTGTAGGTCTGAGGTCAGAGCCTTGGAGGACCCCTATGGAGAGAAGAGGGGGAGATAGAGTTGTAGGTCTGAGGTCAGAGCCTTGGAGGAGCCCTATGGGGAGAAGAGGAGGAGATGGAGTTGTAGGTCTGAGGTCAGAGCCTTGGAGGAGCCCTATGGGGAGAAGAAGAGGGGATGGAGTTGTAGGTCTGAGGTCAGAGCCTTGGCGGACCACTATGGAGAGAAGAGGAGGGGATGGAGTTGTAGGTCTGAGGTCAGAGCCCTGGAGGACCCCTATGGGGAGAAGAGGAGGAGATAGAGTTGTAGGTCTGAGGTCAGAGCATTGGAGGACCCCTATGGAGAGAAGAGGGGGAGATAGAGTTGTAGGTCTGAGGTCAGAGCCTTGGAGGAGCCCTATGGGGAGAAGAGGAGGAGATGGAGTTGTAGGTCTGAGGTCAGAGCCTTGGAGGAGCCCTATGGGGAGAAGAAGAGGGGATGGAGTTGTAGGTCTGAGGTCAGAGCCTTGGAGGAGCCCTATGGAGAGAAGAGGAGGAGATAGAGTTGTAGGTCTGAGGTCAGAGCCTTGGAGGAGCCCCTATGGGGAGAAGAGGAGGGGATGGAGTTGTAGGTCTGAGGTCAGAGCCTTGGAGGAGCCCCTATGGGGAGAAGAGGAGGAGATAGAGTTGTAGGTCTGAGGTCAGAGCCTTGAAGGACTCCTATGTACAGAAGAGGAGGGGATGGAGTTGTAGGTCTGAGGTCAGAGCCTTGGAGGACCCCTATGGACAGAAGAGGAGGGGATGGAGTTGTAGGTCTGAGGTCAGAGCCCTGGAGGAGCCCTATGGAGAGAAGAGGAGGAGATAGAGTTGTAGGTCTGAGGTCAGAGCCTTGGAGGACCCCTATGGAGAGAAGAGGAGGGGATGGAGTTGTAGGTCTGAGGTCAGAGCCTTGGCGGACCCCTATGGAGAGAAGAGGAGGGGATGGAGTTGTAGGTCTGAGGTCAGAGCCTTGGAGGAGCCCCTATGGGGAGAAGAGGAGGGGATGGAGTTGTAGGTCTGATGTCAGAGCCTTGGAGGAGCCCCTATGGGGAGAAGAGGAGGGGGTGGAGTTGTAGGTCTGAGGTCAGAGCCTTGGAGGAGCCCCTATGGAGAGAAGAGGAGGGGATGGAGTTGTAGGTCTGAGGTCAGAGCCTTGGAGGAGCCCCTATGGGGAGAAGAGGAGGAGATGGAGTTGTAGGTCTGAGGTCAGAGCCTTGGAGGATCCCCTATGGGGAGAAGAGGAGGAGATAGAGTTGTAGGTCTGAGGTCAGAGCCTTGGAGGAGCTCCTATGGGGAGAAGAGGAGGAGATGGAGTTGTAGGTCTGAGGTCAGAGCCTTGGAGGAGCCCTATGGGGAGAAGAGGAGGGGATGGAGTTGTAGGTCTGAGGTCAGAGCCTTGGGGGACCCCTATGGAGAGAAGAGGGGGAGATAGAGTTGTAGGTCTGAGGTCAGAGCCTTGGAGGAGCCCTATGGGGAGAAGAGGAGGAGATAGAGTTGTAGGTCTGAGGTCAGAGCCTTGGAGGACCCCTATGGAGAGAAGAGGGGGAGATAGAGTTGTAGGTCTGAGGTCAGAGCCTTGGAGGAGCCCTATGGGGAGAAGAGGAGGAGATGGAGTTGTAGGTCTGAGGTCAGAGCCTTGGAGGAGCCCTATGGGGAGAAGAAGAGGGGATGGAGTTGTAGGTCTGAGGTCAGAGCCTTGGCGGACCACTATGGAGAGAAGAGGAGGGGATGGAGTTGTAGGTCTGAGGTCAGAGCCCTGGAGGACCCCTATGGGGAGAAGAGGAGGAGATAGAGTTGTAGGTCTGAGGTCAGAGCATTGGAGGACCCCTATGGAGAGAAGAGGGGGAGATAGAGTTGTAGGTCTGAGGTCAGAGCCTTGGAGGAGCCCTATGGGGAGAAGAGGAGGAGATGGAGTTGTAGGGCTGAGGTCAGAGCCTTGGAGGAGCCCTATGGGGAGAAGAAGAGGGGATGGAGTTGTAGGTCTGAGGTCAGAGCCTTGGAGGAGCCCTATGGAGAGAAGAGGAGGAGATAGAGTTGTAGGTCTGAGGTCAGAGCCTTGGAGGAGCCCCTATGGGGAGAAGAGGAGGGGATGGAGTTGTAGGTCTGAGGTCAGAGCCTTGGAGGAGCCCCTATGGGGAGAAGAGGAGGAGATAGAGTTGTAGGTCTGAGGTCAGAGCCTTGAAGGACTCCTATGTACAGAAGAGGAGGGGATGGAGTTGTAGGTCTGAGGTCAGAGCCTTGGAGGACCCCTATGGACAGAAGAGGAGGGGATGGAGTTGTAGGTCTGAGGTCAGAGCCCTGGAGGAGCCCTATGGAGAGAAGAGGAGGAGATAGAGTTGTAGGTCTGAGGTCAGAGCCTTGGAGGACCCCTATGGAGAGAAGAGGAGGGGATGGAGTTGTAGGTCTGAGGTCAGAGCCTTGGCGGACCCCTATGGAGAGAAGAGGAGGGGATGGAGTTGTAGGTCTGAGGTCAGAGCCTTGGAGGAGCCCCTATGGGGAGAAGAGGAGGGGATGGAGTTGTAGGTCTGATGTCAGAGCCTTGGAGGAGCCCCTATGGGGAGAAGAGGAGGGGGTGGAGTTGTAGGTCTGAGGTCAGAGCCTTGGAGGAGCCCCTATGGAGAGAAGAGGAGGGGATGGAGTTGTAGGTCTGAGGTCAGAGCCTTGGAGGAGCCCCTATGGGGAGAAGAGGAGGAGATGGAGTTGTAGGTCTGAGGTCAGAGCCTTGGAGGATCCCCTATGGGGAGAAGAGGAGGAGATAGAGTTGTAGGTCTGAGGTCAGAGCCTTGGAGGAGCCCCTATGGGGAGAAGAGGAGGAGATGGAGTTGTAGGTCTGAGGTCAGAGCCTTGGAGGAGCCCCTATGGGGAGAAGAGGAGGGGATGGAGTTGTAGGTCTGAGGTCAGAGCCTTGGAGGAGCCCCTATGGGGAGAAGAGGAGGGGGTGGAGTTGTAGGTCTGAGGTCAGAGCCTTGGAGGAGCCCCTATGGGGAGAAGAGGAGGAGATAGAGTTGTAGGTCTGAGGTCAGAGCCTTGGAGGAGCCCTATGGAGAGAAGAGGAGGAGATGGAGTTGTAGGTCTGAGGTCAGAGCCTTGGAGGAGCCCTATGGAGAGAAGAGGAGGAGATGGAGTTGTAGGTCTGAGGTCAGAGCCTTGGAGGAGCCCTATGGGGAGAAGAGGAGGAGATGGAGTTGTAGGTCTGAGGTCAGAGCCTTGGAGGAGCCCTATGGGGAGAAGAAGAGGGGATGGAGTTGTAGGTCTGAGGTCAGAGCCTTGGAGGAGCCCTATGGAGAGAAGAGGAGGAGATAGAGTTGTAGGTCTGAGGTCAGAGCCTTGGAGGAGCCCCTATGGGGAGAAGAGGAGGAGATGGAGTTGTAGGTCTGAGGTCAGAGCCTTGGAGGAGCCCCTATGGGGAGAAGAGGAGGGGGTGGAGTTGTAGGTCTGAGGTCAGAGCCTTGGAGGAGCCCCTATGGGGAGAAGAGGAGGAGATGGAGTTGTAGGTCTGAGGTCAGAGCCTTGGAGGAGCCCTATGGGGAGAAGAGGAGGAGATAGAGTTGTAGGTCTGAGGTCAGAGCCTTGGAGGACCCCTATGGGGAGAAGAGGAGGAGATAGAGTTGTAGGTCTGAGGTCAGAGCCTTAGAGGAGCCCTATGGGGATAAGAGGAGGAGATGGAGTTGTAGGTCTGAGGTCAGAGCCCTGGAGGACCCCTATGGGGAGAAGAGGAGGGAATAGAGTTGTAGGTCTGAGGTCAGAGCCTTGGAGGAGCCCTATGGGGAGAAGAGGAGGGGACAGAGTTGTAGGTCTGAGGTCAGAGCCCTGGAGGAGCCCCTATGGGGAGAAGAGGAGGGGATGGAGTTGTAGGTCTGAGGTCAGAGCCTTGGAGGACCCCTATGGAGAGAAGAGGAGGAGATAGAAGTGTAGGTCTGAGGTCAGAGCCTTGGAGGACCCCTATGGAGAGAAGAGGAGGGGATAGAGTTGTAGGTCTGAGGTCAGAGCCTTGGAGGAGCCCTATGGGGAGAAGAGGAGGAGATGGAGTTGTAGGTCTGAGGTCAGAGCCTAAGAGGACCCCTATGGAGAGAAGAGGAGGAGATAGAGTTGTAGGTCTGAGGTCAGAGCCCTGGAGGAGCCCAATGGAGAGAAGAGGAGGAGATAGAGTTGTAGGTCTGAGGTCAGAGCCCTGGAGGAGCCCAATGGAGACAAGAGGAGGAGATAGAGTTGTAGATCTGAGGTCAGAGCCTTGGAGGAGCCCTATGGAGAGAAGAGGAGGAGATAGAGTTGTAGGTCTGAGGTCAGAGCCCTGGAGGAGCCCAATGGAGACAAGAGGAGGAGATAGAGTTGTAGGTCTGAGGTCAGAGCCTTGGAGGAGCCCTATGGGGAGAAGAGGAGGGGATGGAGTTGTAGGTCTGAGGTCAGAGCCTTGGAGGACCCCCATGGGGAGAAGAGGAGGGGATGGAGTTGTAGGTCTGAGCTCAGAGCCCTGGAGGACCCCTATGGGGAGAAGAGGAGGGGATCGAGTTGTAGGTCTGAGGTCAGAGCCTTGGAGGAGCCCTATGGGGAGAAGAGGAGGGGATAGAGTTGTAGGTCTGAGGTCAGAGCCTTGGAGGAGCCCCTATGGAGAGAAGAGGAGGAGATAGAGTTGTAAGTTTGAGGTCAGAGCCTTGGGGGACCCCTATGGAGAGAAGAGGGGGAGATAGAGTTGTAGGTCTGAGGTCAGAGCCTTGGAGGAGCCCTATGGGGAGAAGAGGAGGAGATGGAGTTGTAGGTCTGAGGTCAGAGCCTTGGAGGGGCCCTATGGGGAGAAGAGGAGGGGATGGAGTTGTAGGTCTGAGGTCAGAGCCTTGGGGGACCCCTATGGAGAGAAGAGGAGGAGATAGAGTTGTAGGTCTGAGGTCAGAGCCTTGGAGTTCCCCTATGGGGAGAAGAGGAGGGGATAGAGTTGTAGGTCTGAGGTCAGAGCCTTGGAGGAGCCCTATGTGGAGAAGAGGAGGGGATAGAGTTGTAGGTCTGAGGTCAGAGCCTTGGAGGAGCCCCTATGGGGAGAAGAGGAGGAGATAGAGTTGTAGGTCTGAGGTCAGAGCCTTGGAGGAGCCCCTATGGGGAGAAGAGGAGGGGATGGAGTTGTAGGTCTGAGGTCAGAGCCTTGAAGGACTCCTATGTACAGAAGAGGAGGGGATGGAGTTGTAGGTCTGAGGTCAGAGCCTTGGAGGAGCCCTATGGAGAGAAGAGGAGGAGATAGAGTTGTAGGTCTGAGGTCAGAGCCTTGGAGGAGCCCCTATGGGGAGAAGAGGAGGGGATAGAGTTGTAGGTCTGAGGTCAGAGCCTTGGAGGAGCCCTATGGGGAGAAGAGGAGGGGATGGAGTTGTAGGTCTGAGGTCAGAGCCCTGGAGGAGCCCCTATGGGGAGAAGAGGAGGGGATAGAGTTGTAGGTCTGAGGTCAGAGCCTTGGAGGAGCCCTATGGGGAGAAGAGGAGGGGATGGAGTTGTAGGTCTGAGGTCAGAGCCCTGGAGGAGCCCCTATGAGGAGAAGAGGAGGGGATAGAGTTGTAGGTCTGAGGTCAGAGCCTTGGAGGAGCCCTATGGGGAGAAGAGGAGGAGATAGAGTTGTAGGTCTGAGGTCAGAGCCCTGGAGGAGCCCCCATGGAGAGAAGAGGAGGAGATAGAGTTGTAGGTCTGAGGTCAGAGCCTTGGAGGACCCCTATGGAGAGAAGAGGAGGGGATGGAGTTGTAGGTCTGAGGTCAGAGCCTTGGCGGACCCCTATGGAGAGAAGAGGAGGGGATGGAGTTGTAGGTCTGAGGTCAGAGCCTTGGAGGAGCCCCTATGGGGAGAAGAGGAGGGGATGGAGTTGTAGGTCTGAGGTCAGAGCCTTGGAGGAGCCCCTATGGGGAGAAGAGGAGGGGATGGAGTTGTAGGTCTGAGGTCAGAGCCTTGGAGGAGCCCCTATGGGGAGAAGAGGAGGGGGTGGAGTTGTAGGTCTGAGGTCAGAGCCTTGGAGGAGCCCTATGGGGAGAAGAGGGGGAGATAGAGTTGTAGGTCTGAGGTCAGAGCCTTGGAGGACCCCTATGGGGATAGGAGGAGGAGATGGAGTTGTAGGTCTGAGGTCAGAGCCTTAGAGGAGCCCTATGGGGAGAGGAGGAGGGGATGGAGTTGGAGGTCTGAGGTCAGAGCCCTGGAGGAGCCCTATGGAGAGAAGAGGAGGAGATAGAGTTGTAGGTCTGAGGTCAGAGCCCTGGAGGAGCCCAATGGAGACAAGAGGAGGAGATAGAGTTGTAGGTCTGAGGTCAGAGCCTTGGAGGAGCCCTATGGGGAGAAGAGGAGGGGATGGAGTTGTAGGTCTGAGGTCAGAGCCTTGGAGGACCCCCATGGGGAGAAGAGGAGGGGATGGAGTTGTAGGTCTGAGGTCAGAGCCCTGGAGGACCCCTATGGGGAGAAGAGGAGGGGATAGAGTTGTAGGTCTGAGGTCAGAGCCTTGGAGGAGCCCTATGGGGAGAAGAGGAGGGGATAGAGTTGTAGGTCTGAGCCTTGGAGGAGCCCCTATGGAGAGAAGAGGAGGGGATAGAGTTGTAGGTCTGAGGTCAGAGCCTTGGAGGACCCCTATGGAGAGAAGAGGAGGGGATGGAGTTGTAGGTCTGAGGTCAGAGCCTTGGAGGAGCCCTATGGAGAGAAGAGGGGGAGATAGAGTTGTAGGTCTGAGGTCAGAGCCTTGGAGGAGCCCCTATGGGGAGAAGAGGAGGAGATGGAGTTGTAGGTCTGAGGTCAGAGCCTTGGAGGAGCCCTATGGGGAGAAGAGGAGGGGATGGAGTTGTAGGTCTGAGGTCAGAGCCTTGGAGGAGCCCTATGGGGAGAAGAGGAGGGGATGGAGTTGTAGGTCTGAGGTCAGAGCCTTGGAGGAGCCCCTATGGGGAGAAGAGGAGGGGATGGAGTTGTAGGTCTGAGGTCAGAGCCTTGGAGGAGCCCTATGGGGAGAAGAGGAGGGGATGGAGTTGTAGGTCTGAGGTCAGAGCCCTGGAGGAGCCCTATGGAGAGAAGAGGAGGAGATAGAGTTGTAGGTCTGAGGTCAGAGCCTTGGAGGAGCCCCTATGGGGAGAAGAGGAGGGGATGGAGTTGTAGGTCTGAGGTCAGAGCCTTGGAGGAGACCTATGGGGAGAAGAGGAGGGGATGGAGTTGTAGGTCTGAGGTCAGAGCCTTGGAGGAGCCCCTATGGGGAGAAGAGGAGGAGATAGAGTTGTAGGTCTGAGGTCAGAGCCTTGAAGGACTCCTATGTACAGAAGAGGAGGGGATGGAGTTGTAGGTCTGAGGTCAGAGCCTTGGAGGAGCCCTATGGGGAGAAGAGGAGGGGATGGAGTTGTAGGTCTGAGGTCAGAGCCTTGGAGGCCCCCTATGGAGAGAAGAGGAGGGGATAGAGTTGTAGGTCTGAGGTCAGAGCCCTGGAGGAGCCCCTATGGGGAGAAGAGGAGGGGATGGAGTTGTAGGTCTGAGGTCAGAGCCTTGGAGGAGCCCTATGGAGAGAAGAGGAGGAGATAGAGTTGTAGGTCTGAGGTCAGAGCCTTGGAGGAGCCCTATGGGGAGAAGAGGAGGGGATGGAGTTGTAGGTCTGAGGTCAGAGCCTTGGAGGAGCTCTATGGGGAGAAGAGGAGGGGGTGGAGTTGTAGGTCTGAGGTCAGAGCCTTGGAGGAGCCCTATGGAGAGAAGAGGAGGAGATAGAGTTGTAGATCTGAGGTCAGAGCCTTGGAGGAGCCCTATGGGGAGAAGAGGAGGAGATGGAGTTGTAGGTCTGAGGTCAGAGCCTTGGAGGAGCTCTATGGGGAGAAGAGGAGGGGGTGGAGTTGTAGGTCTGAGGTCAGAGCCTTGGAGGAGCCCTATGGAGAGAAGAGGAGGAGATAGAGTTGTAGGTCTGAGGTCAGAGCCTTGGAGGAGCCCTATGGGGAGAAGAGGAGGGGAGGGAGTTGTAGGTCTGAGGTCAGAGCCTTGGAGGAGCCCCTATGGGGAGAAGAGGAGGGGATGGAGTTGTAGGTCTGAGGTCAGAGCCTTGGAGGTCCCCTATGGAGAGAAGAGGAGGGGACAGAGTTGTAGGTCTGAGGTCAGAGCCTTGGAGGAGCCCTATGGGGAGAAGAGGAGGGGATGGAGTTGTAGGTCTGAGGTCAGAGCCTTGGAGGAGCCCCTATGGGGAGAAGAGGAGGAGATAGAGTTGTAGGTCTGAGGTCAGAGCCTTGAAGGACTCCTATGTACAGAAGAGGAGGGGATGGAGTTGTAGGTCTGAGGTCAGAGCCTTGGAGGACTCCTATGGACAGAAGAGGAGGGGATGGAGTTGTAGGTCTGAGGTCAGAGCCCTGGAGAAGCCCTATGGAGAGAAGAGGAGGAGATAGAGTTGTAGGTCTGAGGTCAGAGCCTTGGAGGAGCCCTATGGGGAGAAGAGGAGGGGGTGGAGTTGTAGGTCTGAGGTCAGAGCCTTGGAGGAGCCCTATGGGGAGAAGAGGAGGGGATGGAGTTGTAGGTCTGAGGTCAGAGCCCTGGAGGAGCCCAATGGAGACAAGAGGAGGAGATAGAGTTGTAGGTCTGAGGTCAGAGCCTTGGAGGAGCCCTATGGGGAGAAGAGGAGGGGGTGGAGTTGTAGGTCTGAGGTCAGAGCCTTGGAGGAGCCCTATGGGGAGAAGAGGAGGGGATGGAGTTGTAGGTCTGAGGTCAGAGCCTTGGAGGAGCCCTATGGAGAGAAGAGGAGGAGATAGAGTTGTAGGTCTGAGGTCAGAGCCTTGGAGGAGCCCTATGGGGAGAAGAGGAGGGGATGGAGTTGTAGGTCTGAGGTCAGAGCCTTGGAGGAGCCCTATGGGGAGAAGAGGAGGGGATGGAGTTGTAGGTCTGAGGTCAGAGCCCTGGAGGAGCCCCTATGGGGAGAAGAGGAGGGGATAGAGTTGTAGGTCTGAGGTCAGAGCCTTGGAGGAGCCCTATGGAGAGAAGAGGAGGAGATAGAGTTGTAGGTCTGAGGTCAGAGCCTTGGAGGAGCCCCTATGGGGAGAAGAGGAGGAGATAGAGTTGTAGGTCTGAGGTCAGAGCCTTGAAGGACCCCTATGTACAGAAGAGGAGGGGATGGAGTTGTAGGTCTGAGGTCAGAGCCTTGAAGGACCCCTATGTACAGAAGAGGAGGGGATGGAGTTGTAGGTCTGAGGTCAGAGCCTTGGAGGACCCCTATGGACAGAAGAGGAGGGGATGGAGTTGTAGGTCTGAGGTCAGAGCCCTGGAGGAGCCCTATGGAGAGAAGAGGAGGAGATAGAGTTGTAGGTCTGAGGTCAGAGCCTTGGTGGACCCCTATGGAGAGAAGAGGAGAGGAGAGAGTTGTAGGTCTGAGGTCACAGCCTTGGAGGACCCCTATGGGGAGAAGAGGAGGAAGAGGAGGAGATATGGTTGTAGGTCTGAGGTCAGAGCCTTGGAGGACCCCTATGGGGAGAAGAGGAGGAGATATGGTTGTAGGTCTGATGTCAGAGCTTTGAAGGACCCCTATGGAAAGGAGAAGAGGAGGGGACAGAGTTATAGGTCTGAGATCAGAGCCTTGGAGGATCCCGATGTAGAGAAGAGGAGGAGATGGAGTTGTAGGTCTGAGGTCAGAGCCCTGGAGGACCCCTATGGAGAGAAGAGGAGGAGATAGAGTTGTAGGTCTGAGGTCAGAGCCTTGGGGGACCCCTATGGAGAGAAGAGGAGGAGATAGAGTTGTAGGTCTGAGGTTAGAGCCTTGAAGGACTCCTATGTACAGAAGAGGAGGGGATGGAGTTGTAGGTCTGAGGTCAGAGCCCTGGAGGAGCCCTATGGGGAGAAGAGGAGGAGATAGAGTTGTAGGTCTGAGGTCAGAGCCTTGGAGGACCCCTATGGGGAGAAGAGGAGGAAGAGGAGGAGATACGGTTGTAGGTCTGATGTCAGAGCTTTGAAGGACCCCTATAGACAGGAGAAGAGGAGGGGACAGAGTTATAGGTCTGAGGTCAGAGCCTTGGAGGACCCCTATGGAGAGAAGAGGAGGGGATGGAGTTGTAGGTCTGAGGTCAGAGCATTGGAGGACCCCGATGTAGAGAAGAGGAGGAGATGGAGTTTTAGGTCTGAGGTCAGAGCCTTGGGGGACCCCTATGGAGAGAAGAGGAGGGGATGGAGTTGTAGGTCTGAGGTCAGAGCCTTGGAGGACCCCTATGGAGAGAAGAGGAGGGGATGGAGTTTTAGGTCTGAGGTCAGAGCCTTGGGGGACCCCTATGGAGAGAAGAGGAGGAGATAGAGTTGTAGGTCTGAGGTCAGAGCCTTGGAGGAGCCCTATGGGGAGAAGAGGAGGAGATGGAGTTGTAGGTCTGAGGTCAGAGCCTTGGAGGACCCCTATGGGGAGAAGAGGAGGAGATAGAGTTGTAGGTCTGAGGTCAGAGCCCTGGAGGAGCCCCTATGGGGAGAAGAGGAGGGGATAGAGTTGTAGGTCTGAGGTCAGAGCCTTGGAGGAGCTCTATGGAGAGAAGAGGAGGAGATAGAGTTGTAGGTCTGAGGTCAGAGCCTTGGAGGAGCCCCTATGGAGAGAAGAGGAGGTGATAGAGTTGTAGATCTGAGGTCAGAGCCTTGGTGGAGCCCTATGGAGAGAAGAGGAGAGGAGAGAGTTGTAGGTCTGAGGTCAGAGCCTTGGAGGACCCCTATGGGGAGAAGAGGAGGAGATGGAGTTGTAGGTCTGAGGTCAGAGCCTTGGAGGACCCCTATGGGGAGAAGAGGAGGGGATGGAGTTGTAGGTCTGAGGTCAGAGCCTTGGAGGACCCCCATGGGGAGAAGAGGAGGGGATGGAGTTGTAGGTCTGAGGTCAGAGCCTTGGAGGAGCCCTATGGAGAGAAGAGGAGGAGATAGAGTTGTAGGTCTGAGGTCAGAGCCCTGGAGGACCCCTATGGGGAGAAGAGGAGGGGATAGAGTTGTAGGTCTGAGGTCAGAGCCTTGGAGGAGCCCTATGGGGAGAAGAGGAGGGGATAGAGTTGTAGGTCTGAGGTCAGAGCCTTGTAGGAGCCCCTATGGAGAGGAGAGGAGGGGATGGAGTTGTAGGTCTGAGGTCAGAGCCTTGGAGGAGCCCCTATGGAGAGAAGAGGAGGAGATAGAGTTGTAAGTCTGAGGTCAGAGCCTTGGGGGACCCCTATGGAGAGAAGAGGGGGAGATAGAGTTGTAGGTCTGAGGTCAGAGCCTTGGAGGAGCCCTATGGGGAGAAGAGGAGGAGATGGAGTTGTAGGTCTGAGGTCAGAGCCTTGGAGGAGCCCTATGGAGAGAAGAGGAGGGGATGGAGTTGTAGGTCTGAGGTCAGAGCCTTAGAGGAGCCCTATAGGGAGAAGAGGAGGGGATGGAGTTGTAGGTCTGAGGTCAGAGCCCTGGAGGAGCCCTATGGAGAGAAGAGGAGGGGATGGAGTTGTAGGTCTGAGGTCAGAGCCTTAGAGGAGCCCTATGGGGATAAGAGGAGGAGATGTAGTTGTAGGTCTGAGGTCAGAGCCCTGGAGGACCCCTATGGGGAGAAGAGGAACGAATAGAGTTGTAGGTCTGAGGTCAGAGCCTTGGTGGAGCCCTATGGAGAGAAGAGGAGGGGATGGAGTTGTAGGTCTGAGGTCAGAGCCTTGGAGGAGCCCTATGGGGAGAAGAGGAGGGGATGGAGTTGTAGGTCTGAGGTCAGAGCCTTGGAGGACCCCCATGGGGAGAAGAGGAGGGGATGGAGTTGTAGGTCTGAGGTCAGAGCCCTGGAGGACCCCTATGGGGAGAAGAGGAGGGGATAGAGTTGTAGGTCTGAGGTCAGAGCCTTGGAGGAGCCCTATGGGGAGAAGAGGAGGGGATGGAGTTGTAGGTTTGAGGTCAGAGCCTTGGAGGACCCCTATGGAGAGAAGAGGAGGGGACAGAGTTGTAGGTCTGAGGTCAGAGCCTTGGAGGACCCCTATGGAGAGAAGAGGAGGAGATAGAGTTGTAAGTCTGAGGTCAGAGCCTTGGGGGACCCCTATGGAGAGAAGAGGGGGAGATAGAGTTGTAGGTCTGAGGTCAGAGCCTTGGAGGAGCCCTATGGGGAGAAGAGGAGGAGATGGAGTTGTAGGTCTGAGGTCAGAGCCTTGGAGGAGCCCCTATGGGGAGAAGAGGAGGGGATGGAGTTGTAGGTCTGAGGTCAGAGCCTTGGAGGAGCCCTATGGAGAGAAGAGGAGGAGATAGAGTTGTAGGTCTGAGGTCAGAGCCTTGGAGGAGCCCCTATGGGGAGAAGAGGAGGGGATGGAGTTGTAGGTCTGAGGTCAGAGCCTTGGAGGAGCCCCTATGGGGAGAAGAGGAGGAGATAGAGTTGTAGGTCTGAGGTCAGAGCCTTGAAGGACTCCTATGTACAGAAGAGGAGGAGATAGAGTTGTAGGTCTGAGGTCAGAGCCTTGGAGGACCCCCATGGGGAGAAGAGGAGGGGATGGAGTTGTAGGTCTGAGGTCAGAGCCCTGGAGGACCCCTATGGGGAGAAGAGGAGGGGATAGAGTTGTAGGTCTGAGGTCAGAGCCTTGGAGGAGCCCCTATGGAGAGGAGAGGAGGGGATGGAGTTGTAGGTTTGAGGTTAGAGCCTTGGAGGACCCCTATGGAGAGAAGAGGAGGAGATAGAGTTGTAAGTCTGAGGTCAGAGCCTTGGGGGACCCCTATGGAGAGAAGAGGGGGAGATAGAGTTGTAGGTCTGAGGTCAGAGCCTTGGAGGAGCCCTATGGGGAGAAGAGGAGGAGATGGAGTTGTAGGTCTGAGGTCAGAGCCTTGGAGGAGCCCTATGGGGAGAAGAAGAGGGGTTGGAGTTGTAGGTCTGAGGTCAGAGCCTTGGAGGAGCCCTATGGAGAGAAGAGGAGGAGATAGAGTTGTAGGTCTGAGGTCAGAGCCTTGGAGGAGCCCCTATGGGGAGAAGAGGAGGGGATGGAGTTGTAGGTCTGAGGTCAGAGCCTTGGAGGAGCCCCTATGGGGAGAAGAGGAGGAGATAGAGTTGTAGGTCTGAGGTCAGAGCCTTGAAGGGCTCCTATGTACAGAAGAGGAGGGGATGGAGTTGTAGGTCTGAGGTCAGAGCCTTGGAGGACCCCTATGGACAGAAGAGGAGGGGATGGAGTTGTAGGTCTGAGGTCAGAGCCCTGGAGGAGCCCTATGGAGAGAAGAGGAGGAGATAGAGTTGTAGGTCTGAGGTCAGAGCCTTGGAGGACCCCTATGGAGAGAAGAGGAGGGGATGGAGTTGTAGGTCTGAGGTCAGAGCCTTGGAGGACCCCTATGGAGAGAAGAGGAGGGGATGGAGTTGTAGGTCTGAGGTCAGAGCCTTGGAGGAGCCCCTATGGGGAGAAGAGGAGGGGATGGAGTTGTAGGTCTGAGGTCAGAGCCTTGGAGGAGCCCCTATGGGGAGAAGAGGAGGGGGTGGAGTTGTAGGTCTGAGGTCAGAGCCTTGGAGGAGCCCCTATGGGGAGAAGAGGAGGAGATGGAGTTGTAGGTCTGAGGTCAGAGCCTTGGAGGAGCCCTATGGGGAGAAGAGGAGGAGATAGAGTTGTAGGTCTGAGGTCAGAGCCTTGGAGGAGCCCTATGGAGTGAAGAGGAGGAGATGGAGTTGTAGGTCTGAGGTCAGAGCCTTGGAGGAGCCCTATGGAGAGAAGAGGAGGAGATGGAGTTGTAGGTCTGAGGTCAGAGCCTTGGAGGAGCCCTATGGGGAGAAGAGGAGGAGATGGAGTTGTAGGTCTGAGGTCAGAGCCTTGGAGGAGCCCTATGGAGAGAAGAGGAGGGGATGGAGTTGTAGGTCTGAGGTCAGAGCCTTGGAGGAGCCCCTATGGGGAGAAGAGGAGGGGGTGGAGTTGTAGGTCTGAGGTCAGAGCCTTGGAGGAGCCCCTATGGGGAGAAGAGGAGGAGATGGAGTTGTAGGTCTGAGGTCAGAGCCTTGGAGGAGCCCTATGGGGAGAAGAGGAGGAGATAGAGTTGTAGGTCTGAGGTCAGAGCCTTGGAGGACCCCTATGGGGAGAAGAGGGGGAGACAGAGTTGTAGATCTGAGGTCAGAGCCTTAGAGGAGCCCTATGGGGATAAGAGGAGGAGATGCAGTTGTAGGTCTGAGGTCAGAGCCCTGGAGGACCCCTATGGGGAGAAGAGGAGGGAATAGAGTTGTAGGTCTGAGGTCAGAGCCTTGGAGGACCCCTATGGGGAGAAGAGGAGGGGACAGAGTTGTAGGTCTGAGGTCAGAGCCCTGGAGGAGCCCCTATGGGGAGAAGAGGAGGGGATGGAGTTGTAGGTCTGAGGTCAGAGCCTTGGAGGACCCCTATGGAGAGAAGAGGAGGAGATAGAAGTGTAGGTCTGAGGTCAGAGCCTTGGAGGAGCCCTATGGAGAGAAGAGGAGGAGATAGAGTTGTAGGTCTGAGGTCAGAGCCTTGGAGGAGCCCAATGGAGACAAGAGGAGGAGATAGAGTTGTAGGTCTGAGGTCAGAGCCTTGGAGGACCCCCATGGGGAGAAGAGGAGGGGATGGAGTTGTAGGTCTGAGCTCAGAGCCCTGGAGGACCCCTATGGGGAGAAGAGGAGGGGATCGAGTTGTAGGTCTGAGGTCAGAGCCTTGGAGGAGCCCTATGGGGAGAAGAGGAGGGGATAGAGTTGTAGGTCTGAGGTCAGAGCCTTGGAGGAGCCCCTATGGAGAGAAGAGGAGGAGATAGAGTTGTAAGTCTGAGGTCAGAGCCTTGGGGGACCCCTATGGAGAGAAGAGGGGGAGATAGAGTTGTAGGTCTGAGGTCAGAGCCTTGGAGGAGCCCTATGGGGAGAAGAGGAGGAGATGGAGTTGTAGGTCTGAGGTCAGAGCCTTGGAGGAGCCCCTATGGGGAGAAGAGGAGGGGGTGGAGTTGTAGGTCTGAGGTCAGAGCCTTGGAGGAGCCCCTATGGGGAGAAGAGGAGGAGATGGAGTTGTAGGTCTGAGGTCAGAGCCTTGGAGGAGCCCTCTGGGGAGAAGAGGAGGAGATAGAGTTGTAGGTCTGAGGTCAGAGCCTTGGAGGACCCCTATGGGGAGAAGAGGGGGAGACAGAGTTGTAGATCTGAGGTCAGAGCCTTAGAGGAGCCCTATGGGGATAAGAGGAGGAGATGGAGTTGTAGGTCTGAGGTCAGAGCCCTGGAGGACCCCTATGGGGAGAAGAGGAGGGAATAGAGTTGTAGGTCTGAGGTCAGAGCCTTGGAGGACCCCTATGGGGAGAAGAGGAGGGGACAGAGTTGTAGGTCTGAGGTCAGAGCCCTGGAGGAGCCCCTATGGGGAGAAGAGGAGGGGATGGAGTTGTAGGTCTGAGGTCAGAGCCTTGGAGGACCCCTATGGAGAGAAGAGGAGGAGATAGAAGTGTAGGTCTGAGGTCAGAGCCTTGGAGGAGCCCTATGGAGAGAAGAGGAGGAGATAGAGTTGTAGGTCTGAGGTCAGAGCCTTGGAGGAGCCCAATGGAGACAAGAGGAGGAGATAGAGTTGTAGGTCTGAGGTCAGAGCCTTGGAGGACCCCCATGGAGAGAAGAGGAGGGGATGGAGTTGTAGGTCTGAGCTCAGAGCCCTGGAGGACCCCTATGGGGAGAAGAGGAGGGGATCGAGTTGTAGGTCTGAGGTCAGAGCCTTGGAGGAGCCCTATGGGGAGAAGAGGAGGGGATAGAGTTGTAGGTCTGAGGTCAGAGCCTTGGAGGAGCCCCTATGGAGAGAAGAGGAGGAGATAGAGTTGTAAGTCTGAGGTCAGAGCCTTGGGGGACCCCTATGGAGAGAAGAGGGGGAGATAGAGTTGTAGGTCTGAGGTCAGAGCCTTGGAGGAGCCCTATGGGGAGAAGAGGAGGAGATGGAGTTGTAGGTCTGAGGTCAGAGCCTTGGAGGAGCCCTATGGGGAGAAGAGGAGGGGATGGAGTTGTAGGTCTGAGGTCAGAGCCTTGGAGGAGCCCTATGGAGAGAAGAGGAGGAGATAGAGTTGTAGGTCTGAGGTCAGAGCCTTGGAGGAGCCCTATGGGGAGAAGAGGAGGGGATGGAGTTGTAGGTCTGAGGTCAGAGCCTTGGGGGACCCCTATGGAGAGAAGAGGAGGAGATAGAGTTGTAGGTCTGAGGTCAGAGCCTTGGAGTTCCCCTATGGGGAGAAGAGGAGGGGATAGAGTTGTAGGTCTGAGGTCAGAGCCTTGGAGGAGCCCTATGGGGAGAAGAGGAGGGGATAGAGTTGTAGGTCTGAGGTCAGAGCCTTGGAGGAGCCCCTATGGGGAGAAGAGGAGGAGATAGAGTTGTAGGTCTGAGGTCAGAGCCTTGGAGGAGCCCCTATGGGGAGAAGAGGAGGGGATGGAGTTGTAGGTCTGAGGTCAGAGCCTTGGAGGTCCCCTATGGAGAGAAGAGGAGGGGGTGGAGTTGTAGGTCTGAGGTCAGAGCCTTGGAGGAGCCCCTATGGGGAGAAGAGGAGGAGATAGAGTTGTAGGTCTGAGGTCAGAGCCTTGGAGGAGCCCCTATGGGGAGAAGAGGAGGGGATGGAGTTGTAGGTCTGAGGTCAGAGCCTTGGAGGAGCCCCTATGGGGAGAAGAGGAGGGGATGGAGTTGTAGGTCTGAGGTCAGAGCCTTGGAGGTCCCCTATGGAGAGAAGAGGAGGGGACAGAGTTGTAGGTCTGAGGTCAGAGCCTTGGAGGAGCCCTATGGGGAGAAGAGGAGGGGATGGAGTTGTAGGTCTGAGGTCAGAGCCTTGGAGGAGCCCCTATGGGGAGAAGAGGAGGAGATAGAGTTGTAGGTCTGAGGTCAGAGCCTTGAAGGACTCCTATGTACAGAAGAGGAGGGGATGGAGTTGTAGGTCTGAGGTCAGAGCCTTGGAGGACTCCTATGGACAGAAGAGGAGGGGATGGAGTTGTAGGTCTGAGGTCAGAGCCCTGGAGAAGCCCCTATGGGGAGAAGAGGAGGAGATAGAGTTGTAGGTCTGAGGTCAGAGCCCTGGAGGAGCCCAATGGAGACAAGAGGAGGAGATAGAGTTGTAGGTCTGAGGTCAGAGCCTTGGAGGAGCCCTATGGGGAGAAGAGGAGGGGGTGGAGTTGTAGGTCTGAGGTCAGAGCCTTGGAGGAGCCCTATGGGGAGAAGAGGAGGGGATGGAGTTGTTGGTCTGAGGTCAGAGCCTTGGAGGAGCCCTATGGAGAGAAGAGGAGGAGATAGAGTTGTAGGTCTGAGGTCAGAGCCTTGGAGGAGCCCCTATGGGGAGAAGAGGAGGAGATAGAGTTGTTGGTCTGAGGTCAGAGCCTTGAAGGACCCCTATGTACAGAAGAGGAGGGGATGGAGTTGTAGGTCTGAGGTCAGAGCCTTGGAGGACCCCTATGGACAGAAGAGGAGGGGATGGAGTTGTAGGTCTGAGGTCAGAGCCCTGGAGGAGCCCTATGGAGAGAAGAGGAGGAGATAGAGTTGTAGGTCTGAGGTCAGAGCCTTGGAGGACCCCTATGGAGAGAAGAGGAGAGGAGAGAGTTGTAGGTCTGAGGTCACAGCCTTGGAGGACCCCTATGGGGAGAAGAGGAGGAAGAGGAGGAGATATGGTTGTAGGTCTGAGGTCAGAGCCTTGGAGGACCCCTATGGGGAGAAGAGGAGGAAGAGGAGGAGATATGGTTGTAGGTCTGATGTCAGAGCTTTGAAGGACCCCTATGGAAAGGAGAAGATGAGGGGACAGAGTTATAGGTCTGAGATCAGAGCCTTGGAGGATCCCGATGTAGAGAAGAGGAGGAGATGGAGTTGTAGGTCTGAGGTCAGAGCCCTGGAGGACCCCTATGGAGAGAAGAGGAGGAGATAGAGTTGTAGGTCTGAGGTCAGAGCCTTGGGGGACCCCTATGGAGAGAAGAGGAGGAGATAGAGTTGTAGGTCTGAGGTTAGAGCCTTGAAGGACTCCTATGTACAGAAGAGGAGGGGATGGAGTTGTAGGTCTGAGGTCAGAGCCCTGGAGGAGCCCTATGGGGAGAAGAGGAGGAGATAGAGTTGTAGGTCTGAGGTCAGAGCCTTGGAGGACCCCTATGGGGAGAAGAGGAGGAAGAGGAGGAGATACGGTTGTAGGTCTGATGTCAGAGCTTTGAAGGACCCCTATAGACAGGAGAAGAGGAGGGGACAGAGTTATAGGTCTGAGGTCAGAGCCTTGGAGGACCCCTATGGAGAGAAGAGGAGGGGATGGAGTTGTAGGTCTGAGGTCAGAGCATTGGAGGACCCCGATGTAGAGAAGAGGAGGAGATGGAGTTTTAGGTCTGAGGTCAGAGCCTTGGGGGACCCCTATGGAGAGAAGAGGAGGGGATGGAGTTGTAGGTCTGAGGTCAGAGCCTTGGAGGACCCCTATGGAGAGAAGAGGAGGGGATGGAGTTTTAGGTCTGAGGTCAGAGCCTTGGGGGACCCCTATGGAGAGAAGAGGAGGAGATAGAGTTGTAGGTCTGAGGTCAGAGCCTTGGAGGAGCCCTATGGGGAGAAGAGGAGGAGATGGAGTTGTAGGTCTGAGGTCAGAGCCTTGGAGGACCCCTATGGGGAGAAGAGGAGGAGATAGAGTTGTAGGTCTGAGGTCAGAGCCCTGGAGGAGCCCCTATGGGGAGAAGAGGAGGGGATAGAGTTGTAGGTCTGAGGTCAGAGCCTTGGAGGAGCTCTATGGAGAGAAGAGGAGGAGATAGAGTTGTAGGTCTGAGGTCAGAGCCTTGGAGGAGCCCCTATGGGGAGAAGAGGAGGAGATAGAGTTGTAGGTCTGAGGTCAGAGCCTTGAAGGACTCCTATGTACAGAAGAGGAGGGGATGGAGTTGTAGGTCTGAGGTCAGAGCCTTGGAGGACCCCTATGGACAGAAGAGGAGGGGATGGAGTTGTAGGTCTGAGGTCAGAGCCCTGGAGGAGCCCTATGGAGAGAAGAGGAGGAGATAGAGTTGTAGGTCTGAGGTCAGAGCCTTGGAGGACCCCTATGGAGAGAAGAGGAGGGCACAGAGTTGTAGGTCTGAGGTCAGAGCCTTGGAGGACCCCTATGGAGAGAAGAGGAGAGGAGAGAGTTGTAGGTCTGAGGTCAGAGCCTTGGAGGACCCCTATGGGGAGAAGAGGAGGAAGAGGAGGAGATATGGTTGTAGGTCTGATGTCAGAGCTTTGAAGGACCCCTATGGAAAGGAGAAGAGGAGGGGACAGAGTTATAGGTCTGAGGTCAGAGCCTTGGAGGATCCCGATGTAGAGAAGAGGAGGAGATGGAGTTGTAGGTCTGAGGTCAGAGCCCTGGAGGACCCCTATGGAGAGAAGAGGAGGAGATAGAGTTGTAGGTCTGAGGTCAGAGCCTTGGGGGACCCCTATGGAGAGAAGAGGAGGAGATAGAGTTGTAGGTCTGAGGTCAGAGCCTTGGAGGACTCCTATGTACAGAAGAGGAGGGGATGGAGTTGTAGGTCTGAGGTCAGAGCCCTGGAGGAGCCCTATGGGGAGAAGAGGAGGAGATAGAGTTGTAGGTCTGAGGTCAGAGCCTTGGAGGACCCCTATGGACAGAAGAGGAGGGGATGGAGTTGTAGGTCTGAGGTCAGAGCCCTGGAGGAGCCCTATGGGGAGAAGAGGAGGAGATAGAGTTGTAGGTCTGAGGTCAGAGCCTTGGAGGACCCCTATGGGGAGAAGAGGAGGAAGAGGAGGAGATACGGTTGTAGGTCTGATGTCAGAGCTTTGAAGGACCCCTATAGACAGGAGAAGAGGAGGGGACAGAGTTATAGGTCTGAGGTCAGAGCCTTGGAGGACCCCTATGGAGAGAAGAGGAGGGGATGGAGTTGTAGGTCTGAGGTCAGAGCCTTGGAGGACCCCGATGTAGAGAAGAGGAGGAGATGGAGTTTTAGGTCTGAGGTCAGAGCCTTGGGGGACCCCTATGGAGAGAAGAGGAGGAGATAGAGTTGTAGGTCTGAGGTCAGAGCCTTGGAGGACCCCTATGGGGAGAAGATGGAGTTGTAGGTCTGAGGTCAGAGCCCTGGAGGAGCCCCATGGAGAGAAGAGGAGGAGATAGAGTTGTAGGTCTGAGGTCAGAGCCTTGGAGGAGCCCTATGGAGAGAAGAGGAGGAGATGGAGTTGTAGGTCTGAGGTCAGAGCCCTGGAGAACCCCTATGGAGAGAAGAGGAGGAGATAGAGTTGTAGGTCTGAGGTCAGAGCCTTGGAGGAGCCCTATGGAGAGAAGAGGAGGAGATGGAGTTGTAGGTCTGAGGTCAGAGCCTTGGAGGAGCCCCTATGGAGAGGAGAGGAGGGGATAGATTTGTAGGTCTGAGGTCAGAGCCTTGGAGGACCCCGATGGAATGAAGAAGAGGAAGGGATGGAGTTGTAGGTCTGAGATCAGAGCCTTGGAGGAGCCCTATGGGGAGAAGAGGAGGAGATGGAGTTGTAGGTCTGAGGTCAGAGCCTTGGAGGAGCCCCTATGGAGAGGAGAGGAGGGGATAGATTTGTAGGTCTGAGGTCAGAGCCTTGGAGGACCCCGATGGAATGAAGAAGAGGAAGGGATGGAGTTGTAGGTCTGAGATCAGAGCCTTGGAGGACCCCTATGGAGAGAAGAGGAGGGAATAGAGTTGTAGGTCTGAGGTCAGAGCCTTGGAGCACCCCTATGGGGAGAAGAGGAGGGGATGGAGTTGTAGGTCTGAGGTCAGAGCCCTGGAGGAGCCCAATGGAGACAAGAGGAGGAGATAGAGTTGTAGGTCTGAGGTCAGAGCCTTGGAGGAGCCCTATGGGGAGAAGAGGAGGAGATAGAGTTGTAGGTCTGAGGTCAGAGCCTTGGAGGACCCCTATGGGGAGAAGAGGAGGGGATGGAGTTGTAGGTCTGAGGTCAGAGCCCTGGAGGAGCCCCTATGGGGAGAAGAGGAGGGGATAGAGTTGTAGGTCTGAGGTCAGAGCCTTGGAGGACCCCTATAGAGAGAAGAGGAGGAGATAGAGTTGTAGGTCTGAGGTCAGAGCCTTGGAGGAGCCCTATGGGGAGAAGAGGAGGAGATAGAGTTGTAGGTCTGAGGTCAGAGCCCTGGAGGAGCCCTATGGAGAGAAGAGGAGGAGATAGAGTTGTAGGTCTGAGGTCAGAGCCTTGGAGGACCCCTATGGAGAGAAGAGGAGGGCACAGAGTTGTAGGTCTGAGGTCAGAGCCTTGGAGGACCCCTATGGAGAGAAGAGGAGAGGAGAGAGTTGTAGGTCTGAGGTCAGAGCCTTGGAGGACCCCTATGGGGAGAAGAGGAGGACATATGGTTGTAGGTCTGATGTCAGAGCTTTGAAGGACCCCTATAGAAAGGAGAAGAGGAGGGGACAGAGTTATAGGTCTGAGGTCAGAGCCTTGGAGGACCCCTATGGAGAGAAGAGGAGAGAGTTGTAGGTCTGAGGTCACAGCCTTGGAGGACCCCGATGGAATGAAGAAGAGGAAGGGATGGAGTTGTAGGTCTGAGATCAGAGCCTTGGAGGACCCCTATGGAGAGAAGAGGAGGGAATAGAGTTGTAGGTCTGAGGTCAGAGCCTTGGAGCACCCCTATGGGGAGAAGAGGAGGGGATGGAGTTGTAGGTCTGAGGTCAGAGCCTTGGAGGAGCCCTATGGGGAGAAGAGGAGGAGATGGAGTTGTAGGTCTGAGGTCAGAGCCTTGGAGGAGCCCCTATGGAGAGGAGAGGAGGGGATAGATTTGTAGGTCTGAGGTCAGAGCCTTGGAGGACCCCGATGGAATGAAGAAGAGGAAGGGATGGAGTTGTAGGTCTGAGATCAGAGCCTTGGAGGACCCCTATGGAGAGAAGAGGAGGGAATAGAGTTGTAGGTCTGAGGTCAGAGCCTTGGAGCACCCCTATGGGGAGAAGAGGAGGGGATGGAGTTGTAGGTCTGAGGTCAGAGCCCTGGAGGAGCCCAATGGAGACAAGAGGAGGAGATAGAGTTGTAGGTCTGAGGTCAGAGCCTTGGAGGAGCCCTATGGGGAGAAGAGGAGGAGATAGAGTTGTAGGTCTGAGGTCAGAGCCTTGGAGGACCCCTATGGGGAGAAGAGGAAGGGATGGAGTTGTAGGTCTGAGGTCAGAGCCCTGGAGGAGCCCCTATGGGGAGAAGAGGAGGGGATAGAGTTGTAGGTCTGAGGTCAGAGCCTTGGAGGACCCCTATAGAGAGAAGAGGAGGAGATAGAGTTGTAGGTCTGAGGTCAGAGCCTTGGAGGAGCCCTATGGGGAGAAGAGGAGGAGATAGAGTTGTAGGTCTGAGGTCAGAGCCCTGGAGGAGCCCTATGGAGAGAAGAGGAGGAGATAGAGTTGTAGGTCTGAGGTCAGAGCCTTGGAGGACCCCTATGGAGAGAAGAGGAGGGCACAGAGTTGTAGGTCTGAGGTCAGAGCCTTGGAGGACCCCTATGGAGAGAAGAGGAGAGGAGAGAGTTGTAGGTCTGAGGTCAGAGCCTTGGAGGACCCCTATGGGGAGAAGAGGAGGACATATGGTTGTAGGTCTGATGTCAGAGCTTTGAAGGACCCCTATAGAAAGGAGAAGAGGAGGGGACAGAGTTATAGGTCTGAGGTCAGAGCCTTGGAGGACCCCGATGTAGAGAAGAGGAGGGGATGGAGTTGTAGGTCTGAGGTCAGAGCCTTGGGGGACCCCTATGTAGAGAAGAGGAGGAGATAGAGTTGTAGGTCTGAGGTCAGAGCCTTGGAGGACCCCTATGGAGAGAAGAGGAGAGAGTTGTAGGTCTGAGGTCACAGCCTTGGAGGACCCCTATGGGGAGAAGAGGAGGAAGAGGAGGAGATATGGTTGTAGGTCTGATGTCAGAGCTTTGAAGGACCCCTATAGAAAGGAGAAGAGGAGGGGACAGAGTTGTAGATCTGAGGTCAGAGCCTTGGAGGACCCCTATGGAGAGAAGAGGAGGGGACAGAGTTGTGGGTCTGAGGTCAGAGCCTTGGAGGACCCCTATGGAGAGAAGAGGAGGAGATGGAGTTGTAGGTCTGAGGTCAGAGCCTTGGAGGACCCCTATGGAGAGAAGAGGAGGAGACAGAGTTGTAGGTCTGAGGTCAGAGCCTTGGAGGACCCCGATGGAATGAAGAAGAGGAGGGGACAGAGTTGTAGGTCTGAGGTCAGAGCTTTGGGGGACCTCTACACTAAGAGGAAGAGGAGGTTGATGACACTGAAGGACTGCTTTAATAGGAGGAGAACCAGGAAAGGGCAGAGTCTTAGAGGCCAAAGGAGTGGAGTTTCTGAAGAGTTGGGGATGTTTTACTCTATCAAACGAAGAAGAAGGGTCCCGGAGTAGGAGGACAGAATAGTGTCCGTTGGTTTTAGTCATTAGCAGATAGTTTGTGAGTTTTAGGAGAGAAGTTTCTATGGAGTTTTGAGGGTGAAGCCCAGACTGAAGGGGGTGAAGAAGGTTATTCTCGGTGAGATGGTCACTCAGTCATTTTTAGACCAGAGTTTGGAGGAAAAGGGGAGCAAGGAGATGGGGCGTAGGTTGTTAAGATTGGTGGGGTCCGGTGAGGGCTTTTTAAGTTTGGGGGTGACTAGTGCAGGTTTTAGAGCGTTGGGGAAGGTGCCAGAAGAGAGGGAGAGATTGAAGATGTGAGTTAGAGAGTGTAGGATGGAGCCGGAGGGTGAGCGCAGTATTTGCGAGGGTCCAGGGGACAGGTGGTCAGGTGGACGTTAGGAAGAAGTTTAGTAGCCTCATCTATAGTGGTCGGGTTGAAGGAAGTAATGATTGTACCTGTGGACATGGGGTGATAAGTGGAGAAGGTATCTGTACCATGGAGGTATCCTCTTATTTTTGAAGTGATTGGCGACCTCCTGGACGGAGAGTTGGTGGGTGGGGGATGGAGAAGAGAGCTGAAGGTAGAGAAGAGTTGACGGGGACGGGATGATAAGGTCTGCCTGGCAGTGAGGAGGCAGAAGTTGTAGTTTTGGAGGGCAGATTTGTATTGGTTGAAGTCTTTAAGAGACTAATGTCTTGTACACGTGGATGGACATTCCGACCACAAAAAAAAAAAAAATCAGATGGATTTTGGCCGAAACTTGTCTTACATACACACGGTCGCACAACCTTGTCGGAAAATGTGATCATTCGGAACGAGGTGACAAATAAAACGTAGGATGGGACTACGTAGAGGTCAGTAGCCAATAGCTTTCATCTCCAAATTTTTTCTGAGCATGCGTGGCACTTTGTGCGTCGGAATTCTCAACACACGATCGGAAAAAGTCTGATCAGATTTTTTCCATTGGAAATTCCGTCTGACAAAATCCGATAGAGCCCACACACGATCGGATTTTCCAACAACATAATCTGATTGGACTTTTTCCATCGGAAATTCTGACCCTGTGTACAAAGCATTAGTCCTACACCACAGAAGCTCAAGACTTCTGGTGTCATCTGATTGCTCCAGGGTGGAGGACAGTGAGCTGTTGTAGACAGAAGTGGTTAGGTTGGGGCAGGACAGGGGTGAGATTTTATCATAGAGGTGCTCAGTAGCAGAATAGAAAAGAAAAGGGTTGAGGTGGGGAAGGTTTTGTATGGGTAATTGTTAGTTGGTTGGAGGGAGAGGAGGAGGAGGAGAGAGTGAAACTAATAAGGTGGTGATCAGAGATAGGGGAAGGAACGTTGGAGAGGTTGTACAAAGTTTAGTGCTGAGAGAATGCAAGGTCAAGGGTGTTGTCATCAGTGTGAGCAGAGGCATGTATCCAATGTGTATCCAATGTGTATCCATTGTGTATCCATTGTGTATCCATTGTGTTTCCATTGTGTATCCATTGTGTTTCCATTGTGTGTCCACTGTGTGACCAATGCGTATCCATTGTGTATCCACTGTGTTTCCATTGTGTATCCAATGTGTGTCCATTGTGTATGCACTGTGTTTGCATTGTGTGTCCATTGTGTATCCACTGTGTATCCGTTGTGTGTCCACTGTGTGACCAATGTGTATCCAATGTGTGTCCATTGTGTATCCACTGTGTTTCCACTGTGTATCCACTGTGTATCCATTGTGTTTCCAATGTGTGTCCATTGTGTTTCATTGTGTGTCCAATGTGTGTCCATTGTGTGTCCATTGTGTATCCACTGTGTTTCCATTATGTGTCCATTGTGTGTCCATTGTGTATCCAATGTGTGTCAACTGTGTGTCCATTTTGTATCCACTGTGTTTCCATTATGTGTCCATTGTGTATCCAATGTGTATCCATTGTGTTTCCATTGTGTGTCCAATGCGTATCCAATGTGAGTTCATTGTGTATCCATTGTGTATCCACTGTGTTTCCATTATGTGTCCATTGTGTATCCAATGTGTGTCCAATGTGTATCCATTGTGTATCCAATGTGTATCTATTGTGTGTCCAATGTGTATCCATTGCTACAGGTCAAAGGAGGAAAATAGTCTGAGAAGTTTAGAAGTAGAGTGTTCATATTAAGAGGGATGTTGAAGTCACCGGGAGTGATTGTGGGGATTTCAGAAGAGAGAACGTAGAGTAGCCAGGCAGAGACGTCTTTATGGAAGGTTGATACGGGTCCGGGGGGGTCGATAGATCACAGCAATTCCTAAAGAAACGGGAGAAAATAGACAAATACGAGGAGAGCTTCAAACGAGGAGAGTGACAGGGAGGTGAGTGAATACCCGAGAGATGCTCAGTGGTGATAGAAGGGTTCTGACTCCACCTCCCTTCCCTCCTCCGAGGACAGAGGAGACCACCATGGGAAAGGGCAGCAGGAGAGGCAGAGGCAGATTCCTGAGGCCAACTTTCAGTAACAACGAGTAGAATAAAGGAGTTAGTGATAGAAATGCTACGGAGAGAGGCAGGATTGTTACAGACACAGGGCGGGTGTTTCAGGGGGTGCATAAGACAAAGATGATGAGAACTTAGAATGGATTGTGGACAGCGGCGGGGTGCGGGGGGGGAGGGGGGGGAGTTAGATGGTGGAGGGGCAGAATCAGGGGAGACATCTCCAGAAGTCAGAAGAAGCAGGAGAGTGTGGGAGGTGAGATGGGAGTCCGGGTTATGGGAGTGCAGGTGTCAGTGATTGGGAGGTTATGTCACCTGGTGGGGTCATGACAAGCAGAGGAGAGGAGTATTGTAGGATGGAAGGGTGGAGAGCAGATTATAGAATGGAGAGAGGAGCTGTCAGACTGGGAAGCACAAGGCTGGACACAGGAATACTCCATCACCTGGAGTCTGTAGAAGTGATTGTAGATTCCGGGACACCTATACTAAACATTGTGGAGAAGAGTTCGAGGAGAAGAGTCTATAGTGGACTCTCTTAATTTCACTACACTAAACATTGATACTCTGGATAACCATTGCAGGAGTTTTGATGCCCCCAGAGACACTCATTATTCACCATACCGCCACCGGTCAGCCAATCAGTATTCCCCATACCGCCACCGGTCAGCCAATCAGTATTCCCCATACCGCCACTGGTCAGCCAATCAGTATTCGCCATACCGCCACCGGTTAGCCAATCAGTTTTCACCATACCGCCAGTCACACATCACACTGGCAATCATCATTTTACCCATCAGAAGTGTGTAATATTATATTTATATATAATATCTTCATAGATCAGTGCCGGATGGACATGGAGAAGGACCAGAATGACATCACCTACAGGATACTCAACCTCACCCTGGAGATCATCTACCTGCTGACCGGAGAGGTGAGGAGGATTCTGGGAGGTCACATGACATCACTCTTATCTCTATTAATAAAACACAGACCTGACCGGAGAGGTGAGGAGGATTCTGGGAGGTCACATGACATCACTCTTATCTCTATTAATAAAACACAGACCTGACTGGAGAGGTGAGGAGGATTCTGGGAGGTCACATGACATCACTCTTATCTCTATTAATAATACACAGACCTGACCGGAGAGGTGAGGAGGATTCTGGGAGGTCTCATGACATCACTCTTATCTCTTTTAATAAAACACAGACCTGACCGGAGAGGTGAGGAGGATTCTGGGAGGTCACATGACGTCACTCTCATCTCTATTAATAAAACACAGACCTGACCGGAGAGGTGAGGAGGATTCTGGGAGGTCACATGACATCACTCTTATCTCTATTAATAAAACACAGACCTGACCGGAGAGGTGAGGAGGATTCTGGGAGGTCACATGACATCACTCTTATCTCTATTAATAATACACAGACCTGACCGGAGAGGTGAGGAGGATTCTGGGAGGTCACATGACATCACTCTTATCTCTATTAATAAAACACAGAGCTGACCGGAGAGGTGAGGAGGATTCTGGGAGGTCACATGACATCACTCTTATCTCTAATAATAAAACACAGACCTGACCGGAGAGGTGAGGAGGATTCTGGGAGGTCACATGACATCACTCTTATCTCTATTAATAAAACACAGACCTGACCGGAGAGGTGAGGAGGATTCTGGGAGGTCACATGATAACATTGTTACTATTTTAATACAGAGATTTCCTCCTGTGAAGTCCGGTGATCATCTCACCATCATGGTGCCTCCACCTCAGTCCCTGAAACCTAAGGGGGATGGTGACAGGAAGATCCTGGAACTGATCAAGAAGATGATGGAGCTGCTGACAGGAGAGGTGAGGAGGATTCTGGGAATTGTGGGACATTATCCAGTAACAGACAAGGGATGTGTCTGGATGGTGACTGTATCATTGTGTGTGTCAGGTTCCTATAAGGTGTCAGGATGTCACTGTCTATTTCTCCATGGAGGAGTGGGAGTATTTAGAAGGACACAAGGATCTCTACAAGGACGCCATGATGAAGGACCACCACACCCTCCCGGATCCGGGTAAGAGATTGGACATGATCTTCCATGTACATCTCAGCCCTAGTGATGGCCAACTGTTGAATTCTCCAACCAGATAGGTTTAAACAAACCGATCCTTTGGGATTGAAGGTACGAAAAATAACAGTTGTGACTGTGGATAATCAGCCCTTCACCCCCCTAATCTTCTCCTAATCTGGGCTGTGGGGACCTTTATAGATTCACATTCTTCTAACTCGCTGCACCATTGAAAAAAGAGGAAACTTCCAGATGTTTCTTTTTCTCCTTTCTGTGTTGAGTTATAACCTGGCTTTCTGTGGGGATGGTGATAGTTAGATATTTCCAAACTTTATTTCCTGAGACATCGGCCAGTCTGTGGTCACCCTAAATACTGGACAAGGCCCAAAGTAGATGAATTCCCCTCCAATGATGGAGTTCAGGGGTCTCCAGTGAGGGGTCCCGGTAATCCTCCATCATACAAAGACATTGGAGACAATTGGGCTCTTCCAGCCTTGTGGTAACAGTTTGGTGAAGACCCTTTTCTGTTCCACAATGACTGTACCCCCATGACGTACAAAGCCAGCTCCATAAAGATATGGTGTGATCAGTGTGGTGTGGAGGAACTCGAGTGTCCTGTACAGAGCCCTGACCTCATCCCTACTGATCACCAGTAGGATGAACTTGAACGTTGGCTGAAGGCCAGTTTTTTTTTTTGGTGCCCAACGTGAGGCCCAGTCTTCTCATTGAACATTAGTAGTTGACCTCACAGAGTGGAGGATGTGATAGCCACAAAGGGGGAAACTCCACATGAATGATTTAGGAATGGATGTCCAACAAGCTCATATAGGTGTGATGGGTGGAGGAACTCGAGTGTCCTGCACAGATCCCTGACCTCATCCCTACTGATCACCACTGGGATGAACTTGAACGTTGGCTGAAGGCCAGTTTTTTTTTTTGTGCCCAACGTGAGGCCCAGTCTTGATGTCCAACAAGCTCATATAGGTGTAATGGGTGGAGGAGCTCGAGTGTCCTGTACAGAGCCCTGACCTCATCCCTACTGATCACCACTGGGATGAACTTGAACGTTGGCTGAAGGCCAGGTTTTTTTTTGGTGCCCAACGTGAGGCCCAGTCTTCTCATTGAACATTAGTAGTTGACCTCACAGAGTGGAGGATGTGATAGCCACAAAGGGGGAAACTCCACATGAATGATTTAGGAATGGATGTCCAACAAGCTCATATAGGTGTGATGGATGGAGGAACTTGAGTGTCCTGCACAGAGCCCCGACCTCATCCCTACTGAACACCTTTGGAGTTAATGGGAATGGAGATACTGATCCAGGTCATCCACCAGCAGTGCCCGACCTCACAAATGAGACAAAATCCCACAGACACCTTCCAAATTCTTGTGGAAGGTCCTTCTAGAAGAGTGGAGGTTGTTCTATACACAAAAGGGAGCAACTTCTTGATGACCTTGGGGGGGGGGGGGGGGCAACTCCATATTATTGGCAATACATGGGGGGAAAACTCCATATTATTGGCAATACTTGGGGGGGGGGACAACTCCATATTATTGGCAATACTTGGGGGGGACTCCATATTATTGGCAATACTTGGGGGGGGGGGGGAAACTCCATATTATTGCCAATACTTGGGGGGGGGGGCTCCATATTATTGGCAATACTTGGGGGAGGGGGGGCAACTCCATATTATTGCCAATACTTGGGGGGAAAACTCCATATTATTGGCAATACTTGGGGGGGGGGACAACTCCATATTATTGGCAATACTTGGGGGGGACTCCATATTATTGGCAATACTTGGGGGGGGGGGGAAACTCCATATTATTGACAATACTTGGGGGGGGGGCTCCATATTTTGGCAATACTTGGGGGGGGGGGGCAACTCCATGTTATTGGCAATACTTGGGGGGGACTCCATATTATTGGCAATACTTGGGGGGGGGACTTCATATTATTGGCAATACTTGGGGGGGACAACTCCATATTATTGGCAATACTTGGGGGGACTCCATATTATTGGCAATACTTGGGGGGGACAACTCCATATTATTGGCAATACTTGGGGGGGGGGCAACTCCATATTATTGGCAATACTTGGGGGGGGCAACTCCATATTATTGGAAATATTTGGGGGTGGGGGGACTGGGGGACTCCATATTGTTGGCAATACTTGGGGGGGGGACTCCATATTATTGGCAATACTTGGGTGGGGGGACTCCATATTGTTGGCAATACTTGGGGGGGGGGCTCCATATTATTGGCAATACTTGGGTGGGGGGACTCCATATTGTTGGCAATACTTGGGGGGGACTCCATATTGTTGGCAATACTTGGGGGGGGACTCCATATGTTTGGCAATACTTGGGGGGGGAAACTCCATAAAATTGTAAAGTTTAAAAGAACCAAGGAATTGCCAAAGACACCAACATTCTATTTACAGTCAATAAGTAAGAAGAAGAAGGTGGAACTTCTGAGGTGGCGGCACAGGAAACACTCATATAGAAAATCACTTGGATAAAAGACAAAGCTATATATATATATACAAAAGAGACCTCCCTCAGACCCTCCCATAGAATTACAGACGGCAAACATATCACAATAACACAAAGTTCACATCTGGAAACAATATGGTGGATTGGGGGTCTTCCATGGGTAGGCGGTCTCTCTATGTCTCAACGCGTTTCACGGGAGCACCCCGCTTCTTCAGGAAGTGAGGGGAGCTGGAAGGGTAAAACATTCCAAGTACAAAATCATAAAACACACAATTTGAATTGATAATCTCATAAATCCAAAACTAAGCTTGCCAAGCCCGGGGAGTGTTGTTGTCCCTTGTTTGGTGCCGGACTGTCCCGGCTTGGTCAGCTTATTTTTGATTTATGTGATTATCAATTAGTTTTGTGTGTTTTATGATTTTGTACTTTGAATTGTAATGTTCTACCCTTCCGGCTCCCCTCACTTCCTGAAGAGGGGAACAAAGAAATCGGCTTTCCTTCCACCCTCCACCTCATGATGTCACTCTGGTCCTCCAAGGCCATAGAGGCGATCAAAGACGATCTACTCTTTGATCACCTCTGGGACCAGCCGGCTGCACTGTTGGATTGTTCCTCGGGCTTGCTGGTTTAGAATGGTAAGCCTCAGAAACACCGGCAAGCAGTGGGAAGGGACGCCTTCATGAGAAAAACCAACTGACGGCCAGGCATGTACTGGCCATAGGGACTATAAGGAGTTTCCCGGTGGGCCGATGGCTCAGTGGGCCGGTTTCAGTGACAGCCAGTGGCATCACTGGGGGGGGACTTTTGGGGCTATAGCCCCGAATCTGGGGCCCATAGCCCAGAGTCAGTCCAGAAGTCCCCAACCACAGGGTCCCAGCCCACTACCTGCCCTCTTTCTGGTGACCCTGATGTAAGCCGGAGGCTCTCTGGGGAACCTGATGTAAGAGAGAGTCTCTCTGTGGACCTGGATGTAAGGGGGGCTCTGCGGGGGCCCGGATGTAAGGGGTTGGCTCTCTAGGGACCCTGATGTAAGGCGAATGATCTCTGGGGACTCTGATGTAAGAGGGGCTCTCTGTGGACCCTGATGTAAGGGGAAGTCTATATGGGGACCCTGATGTAAGGGGAAGGCTATATGGGGACCCTGATGTAAGGGGAAGGCTATATGGGGACCCTAATGTAAGAGGGGCTCTCTGGGGACCCTGATGTAAGGGGAAGGCTATATGGGGACCCTGATGTAAGGGGAAGGCTATATGGGGACCCTGATGTAAGGGGAAGGCTATATGGGGACCCTGATGTAAGGGGAAGGCTATATGGGGACCCTGATGTAAGGCGAATGATCTCTGGGGACTCTGATGTAAGAGGGGCTCTCTGTGGACCCTGATGTAAGGGGAAGTCTATATGGGGACCCTGATGTAAGGGGAAGGCTATATGGGGACCCTGATGTAAGGGGAAGGCTATATGGGGACCCTGATGTAAGGGGAAGGCTATATGGGGACCCTAATGTAAGAGGGGCTCTCTGGGGACCCTGATGTAAGGGGAAGGCTATATGGGGACCCTGATGTAAGGGGAAGGCTATATGGGGACCCTGATGTAAGGGGAGGCTCTCTGGGGACCCCGATGTAAGTGGGGGGCTCTCTGGGGACCCAGATGTAAGGGGGGCTCTCTAGGGGCTTTTTTGCCCAATTGCGTACAGTTTATATACTGTTTTTTGCGTGTTTGCAAAATTAAAGTGGGCCGGTCTGGATGAAGTCCAGGGCCAAATTTTTGTCCCAGTCCAGCCCTGATGATGGCTGAAAGAACGATACCGGGGGGGGAGGGGGTTCTGGCTGATGGCTTCATCCCTCACCCCAGCAAACCACTTCAGAGCCGCAACCTATATATACGTATTGCGGTCTTGAAGAGGATGCGCTGTAATAATAACAATCTCCGGATTTTATGTTGAGTGTTTCCTGTGGTTTTTTCTTATTTTTTGACTCCAGAAAATGGCCGCCGTTCTAGGTTGGGATGATGTTGAAGGTTGTGGGATGGTTGGGTGTCCACCAACTTGGCCATGCTGAGGGGGTCATGAAAGGGTTTTATTTTTATGGTGATGACCCCCCCCCCCGATCCCAATCACATATCATTTTCTTTCTACCAATAGATGCGTCCGTTCTGGGTGAAAACCTGGAGAAGGAATTGACATGGAGGGAAGACGAGGATCCTCCAGAGGTTCTCCATTACGAGGACTCCACTTCCAGCGAAGAAGGGATCTTCACAGACACGGAAAATGATACTTCCCGAGACTGCGCGCGGTATTCGTGTCGGACCATCATGGAGGATTCGGGTGAAGAAGGACGCCTCCCACCGGAAGACATCCCACCCCTGACTGTTCACAAGCAGACCTCATCTGGTCAGGCCAAGTCAGAGCTCCTCCCTGATCAAGAACCGGGCCCCCCATGTATGGACACTGTGACACCTACAGATCACACACGGCTCACGTCTAGTCACGTTAAGGCGGAACCCAGCTTGTACAAAGACTTGGACATAGACAGCCTGGCATCTGCCGACAGGAGACCTTATACACCCCCCCATATAAAGGAGGAACCCCTCTCAGATGAAGAGGAACCCATCCCAGAGTCAGACCTTTTGGACCCCATGGACTGTTCCCAGCGTTCCTCCATAAAGGACGAGTCCATGTCTTGGGATGAAGGCGATTTCCTGAATAGCGGTCTTTACACCCACCATGGACAATACATATCTGCTCATATCAAGATGGAAGCGGCCTCCGGCAGCAACGACCCGCGGAAGCGGTGGCCCTGCTTCGAATGCGGGAAGACACTGTCCACCAGATCCAATCTTTTCGTCCACCAGCGATCGCACGTCCGGAAGAAGCCGTTCGTGTGCGTGGAGTGCGGCAAAGGCTTCTCCAGCCGCGGCTACCTGGTCATACACCGGCGGAATCACACGGGGGAGCGGCCCTTCTCCTGCTCCGAGTGCGGCGAGAGTTACACGGCCAAGTCCCAGCTGCTGCGCCACCAGACCAAGCTGCACAGCGACAGGCGCTTCGTGTGCGCCGACTGCGGCCGCTGCTTCATCGTCCGGTCCGCGCTGAACGAACACCGGAAGATCCACTCGGGGGAAAAACCCTTCAGCTGCGCCGAGTGCGGCCGCTGCTTCAACAGGAAGTCCAACCTGATCTCCCACTACAAGGTGCACACCGGCGAGAAACCGCATGGCTGTCCCGACTGCAGCAAGAGCTTCACCACCAAATCAGTGCTGAGAGCCCACCAGAGGATCCACATGGGGCTGAAATTCAGATCCTGACCCTGGAGGACTGGCCTAAATGTGGCCCCAAGGGACAGACTCTTCTGACTGGGAACCAAGGGGACTGTCCTAAATGTGACCCCAAGGGACAGACTCTTCTGACTGGGAACCAAGGGGACTGTCCTAAATGTGACCCCAAGGGACAGACTCTTCTGACTGGGAACCAAGGGGACTGTCCTAAATGTGACCCCAAGGGACAGACTCTTCTGACTGGGAACCAAGGGGACTGTCCTAAATGTGGCCCCAAGGGACAGACTCTTCTGACGGGGAACCATGGGGACGGTCCTAAATGTGACCCCAAGGGACAGACTCTTCTGACTGGGAACCAAGGGGACTGTCCTAAATGTGGCCCCAAGGGACAGACTCTTCTGACGGGGAACCATGGGGACGGTCCTAAATGTGGCCCCAAGGGACAGAATCTTCTGACTGGGAACCAAGGGGACTGTCCTAAATGTGGCCCCAAGGGACAGACTCTTCTGACTGGGAACCAAGGGGACTGTCCTAAATGTGACCCCAAGGGACAGACTCTTCTGACTGGGAACCAAGGGGACTGTCCTAAATGTGGCCCCAAGGGACAGACTCTTCTGACTGGGAACCAAGGGGACTGTCCTAAATGTGGCCCCAAGGGACAGAATCTTCTGACTGGGAACCATGGGGACTGTCCTAAATGTGACCCCAAGGGACAGAATCTTCTGACTGGGAACCAAGGGGACTGTCCTAAATGTGGCCCCAAGGGACAGACTCTTCTGACGGGGAACCATGGGGACTGTCCTAAATGTGGCCCCAAGGGACAGAATCTTCTGATGGGGAACCATGGGGACTGTCATAAATGTGACCCCAAGGGACAGACTCTTCTGACTGGGAACCATGGGGACTGTCCTAAATGTGGCCCCAAAGGACAGACTCTTCTGATGGGGAACCATGGGGGCTGTCATAAATGTGGCCCCAAGGGACAGACTCTTCTGACTGGGAACCATGGGGGCTGTCCTGCAGGAAATGTCGCCCCAAGGCACAGAATCTTCTGACTGGGAACCATGGGGACTGTCCTAAATGTGGCCCCAAGGGACAGAATCTTCTGATGGGGAACCATGGGGACTGTCCTAAATGTGGCCCCAAGGGACAGAATCTTCTGATGGGGAACCATGGGGACTGTCATAAATGTGGCCCCAAGGGACAGACTCTTCTGACTGGGAACCATGGGGGCTGTCCTGCAGGAAATGTCGCCCCAAGGCACAGAATCTTCTGACTGGGAACCATGGGGACTGTCCTAAATGTGGCCCCAAGGGACAGAATCTTCTGACTGGGAACCATGGGGACTGTCCTAAATGTGGCCCCAAGGGACAGACTCTTCTGACTGGGAACCATGGGGACTGTCCTAAATGTGACCCCAAGGGACTGCCGGTTCTCTGGCCCCCTAGGGACAGACTCTTCTGACTGAGACCCAAGAGGACTTTCCTAAATGTGGCCCCAAGGGACAGACTCTTCTTACTGGGAACCATGGGGACTGTAGTACAGTAAATGTGGCCCCAAGGGACAGACTCTTCTGACTGGGAACTATGGGGACTGTCCTACAGTAAATGTGGCCCCAAGGGACAGACTCTTCTGACTGGGAACCATGGGGGCTGTCCTGCAGGAAATGTCGCCCCAAGGCACAGAATCTTCTGACTGGGAACCATGGGGACTGTCCTAAATGTGGCCCCAAGGGACAGAATCTTCTGACTGGGAACCATGGGGACTGTCCTAAATGTGGCCCCAAGGGACAGACTCTTCTTACTGGGAACTATGGGGACCGTTCTACAGTAAATGTGGCCCCAAGGGACAGACTCTTCTGACTGGGAACCATGGGGGCTGTCCTGCAGGAAATGTCGCCCCAAGGCACAGAATCTTCTGACTGGGAACCATGGGGACTGTCCTAAATGTGGCCCCAAGGGACAGAATCTTCTGACTGGGAACCATGGGGACTGTCCTAAATGTGGCCCCAAGGGACAGACTCTTCTGACTGGGAACCATGGGGACTGTCCTAAATGTGACCCCAAGGGACAGAATCTTCTGACTGGGAACCAAGGGGACTGTCCTAAATGTGGCCCCAAGGGACAGACTCTTCTGACGGGGAACCATGGGGACTGTCCTAAATGTGGCCCCAAGGGACAGACTCTTCTGACTGGGAACCATGGGGACTGTCCTAAATGTGGCCCCAAGGGACAGACTCTTCTGACTGGGAACCATGGGGACTGTCCTAAATGTGGCCCCAAGGGACAGAATCTTCTGACTGGGAACCATGGGGACTGTCCTAAATGTGGCCCCAAGGGACAGACTCTTCTGACTGGGAACCATGGGGACTGTCCTAAATGTGACCCCAAGGGACAGAATCTTCTGACTGGGAACCAAGGGGACTGTCCTAAATGTGGCCCCAAGGGACAGACTCTTCTGACGGGGAACCATGGGGACTGTCCTAAATGTGGCCCCAAGGGACAGACTCTTCTGACTGGGAACCATGGGGACTGTCCTAAATGTGGCCAAGGGACAGACTCTTCTGACTGGGAACCAATGGGACTGTCCTAAATGTGACCCCAAGGGACAGAATCTTCTGACTGGGAACCAAGGGGACTGTCCTACAGTAAATGTGGCCCCAAGGGACAGACTCTTCTGACTGGGAACCATGGGGGCTGTCCTGCAGGAAATGTCGCCCCAAGGCACAGAATCTTCTGGCTGGGAACCATGGGGACTGTCCTAAATGTGGCCCCAAGGGACAGAATCTTCTGACTGGGAACCATGGGGACTGTCCTAAATGTGGCCCCAAGGGACAGAATCTTCTGACTGGGAACCATGGGGACTGTCCTAAATGTGGCCCCAAGGGACAGACTCTTCTGACTGGGAACCATGGGGCTGTCCTAAATGTGGCCCCAAGGGACAGACTCTTCTGACTGGGAACCAAGGGAACTGTCCTAAATGTGGCCCCAAGGGACAGACTCTTCTGACGGGGAACCATGGGGACTGTCCTAAATGTGGCCCCAAGGGACAGACTCTTCTGACTGGGAACCATGGGGACTGTCCTAAATGTGGCCCCAAGGGACAGACTCTTCTGACTGGGAACCAAGGGGACTGTCCTAAATGTGGCCCCAAGGGACAGACTCTTCTGACTGGGAACCAATGGGACTGTCCTAAATGTGACCCCAAGGGACAGACTCTTCTGACTGGGAACCATGGGGACTGTCCTAAATGTGGCCCCAAGGGACAGACTCTTCTGACTGGGAACCATGGGGACTGTCCTAAATGTGGCCCCAAGGGACAGACTCTTCTGACTGGGAACCATGGGGACTGTCCTAAATGTGACCCCAAGGGACTGCCGGTTCTCTGGCCCCCTAGGGACAGACTCTTCTGACTGGGAACCAAGGGGACTGTCCTAAATGTGGCCCCAAGGGACAGACTCTTCTGACTGGGAACCATGGGGACTGTCCTAAATGTGACCCCAAGGGACTGCCGGTTCTCTGGCCCCCTAGGGACAGACTCTTCTGACTGAGACCCAAGAGGACTGTCCTAAATGTGGCCCCAAGGGACAGACTCTTCTTACTGGGAACCATGGGGACTGTCCTAAATGTGGCCCCAAGGGACAGACTCTTCTTACTGGGAACCATGGGGACTGTAGTACAGTAAATGTGGCCCCAAGGGACAGACTCTTCTGACTGGGAACTATGGAGACTGTCCTACAGTAAATGTGGCCCCAAGGGACAGACTCTTCTGACTGGGAACCATGGGGGCTGTCCTGCAGGAAATGTCGCCCCAAGGCACAGAATCTTCTGGCTGGGAACCATGGGGACTGTCCTAAATGTGCCCCAAGGGACAGAATCTTCTGACTGGGAACCATGGGGACTGTCCTAAATGTGGCCCCAAGGGACAGAATCTTCTGACTGGGAACCATGGGGACTGTCCTGCAGGAAATGTGGCCCCCCCAGGGACAGACTTTTCTAACTAGGAACCATGGGGACTGTCCTAAGGTAAATATGGCCACAAGGGACAGACTCTTCTGACTGGGAACCATGGGGACTGTCCTACAGTAAATGTGGCCCCAAGGGACGGACTCTTCTGACTGGGAACCATTGGGACTGTCCTGCAGTAAATGTGGCCCCAAGGGACAGAATCTTCTGACTGGGAACCATGGGGACTGTCCTAAATGTGGCCCCAAGGGACAGAATCTTCTGACTGGGAACCATGGGGACTGTCCTGCAGGAAATGTGGCCTCCCCAGGGACAGACTTTTCTAACTAGGAACCATGGGGGCTGTCCTAAGGTAAATATGGCCACAAGGGACAGACTCTTCTGACTGGGAACCATGGGGACTGTCCTAAATGTGACCCCAAGGGACTGCCGGTTCTGTGGCCCCCTAGGGACAGGCTTTACTGACTGTGACCCAGGAGGACTGTCCTAAACATTGTCCCATGGGACTGCCTGTTCTGGCTCTGGCCTCCAGGGACAGACTCTTCTGACTGAGACCCAAGAGGACTGTCCTTAATGTGGCCCCAAGGGAATGCCTGTTTTAGCTGCAGGACTGAGGGACAGATTCTTCTGACTGGGAACCATGAGGACTGTTCTAACTGTGGCCCCAAGGGACAGGCTGTACTGAATAGGAACCATGGGGACTGTCCTAAATGTGGCCCCAAGGGACAGAATCTTCTGACTGGGAACCAAGGGGATTGTCCTAAATGTGGCCCCAAGGGACAGACTCTTCTGACTGGGAACCATGGGGACTGTCCTAAATGTGACCCCAAGGGACTGCCGGTTCTCTGGCCCCCTAGGGACAGACTCTTCTGACTGAGACCCAAGAGGACTGTCCTAAATGTGGCCCCAAGGGACAGACTCTTCTTACTGGGAACCATGGGGACTGTCCTAAATGTGGCCCCAAAGGACAGACTCTTCTGACTGGGAACCATGGGAACTGTCCTACAGTAAATGTGGCCCCCAAGAGACAGACTCTTCTGACTGGGAACCATGGGAACTGTCCTACAGTAAATGTGGCCCCAAGGGACAGACTCTTCTGACTGGGAACCATGGGGACTGTCCTGCAGGAAATGTGGCCCCAAGGGACAGACTGTTCTGGCTGGGAACCATGGGGACTGGCCTAAATGTGGCCCCAAGGGACAGACTCTTCTTACTGGGAACCATGGGGACTGTAGTACAGTAAATGTGGCCCCAAGGGACAGACTCTTCTGACTGGGAACCATGGGGACTGTCCTACAGTAAATGTGGCCCCAAGGGACAGACTCTTCTGGCTGGGAACCATGGGGACTGGCCTAAATGTGGCCCCAAGGCACAGACTCTTCTGACTGGGAACCATGGGGACTGTCCTAAATGTGACCCCAAGGGACTTCCGGTTCTGTGGCCCCCTAGGGACAGGCTTTACTGACTGTGACCCAGGAGGACTGTCCTAAACATTGCCCCATGGGACTGCCTGTTCTGGCTGTGGCCTCCAGGGACAGACTCTTCTGACTGAGACCCAAGAGGACTGTCCTTAATGTGGCCCCAAGGAATTGCCTGTTTTAGCTGCAGGACTGAGGGACAGATTCTTCTGACTGGGAACCATGGGGACTGTTCTAACTGTGGCCCCAAGGGACAGGCTGTACTGAATGGGAACCTGGAGGACTGTCCTGAATGTGGCTCCAAGGTACTTCCTGTTCTGGCTGTGGCCCCAAGGGACAGACTTTTCTGACTGGGAACCATGGGGACTGTCCTAAATCTAGCCCCAAGGGTCTGCCTGTTCTGGCTGCGACACCAAAGGATTGACTTTTATTGGAACCCAGGGGGAATTTCCTAAATGTGAACGCAAGGGGCTGTTATTCCAGCTGTTGCCCCATTGGTACATACACCGTTGACTGTTACCCTAGAGGACTGTCCTAAATATGACCCCAAAGGAGTGTTGTTCCAGCAGTGGCCCCCTAGCGACAGGCTATACTGACTGGGACCCCGGGGGGGGGGGGGGGGCTGATTGTTCTACCTTTGACCCGAGGACTTTCTATGCTGTGGGTGATATTTATACCTTTTAATTTAATTGAGTTTTAGATAATAAAGCTGATAAAACAATCATTTCTGAGTGTTGGATGTCTCCTGGGAAGCTTCTCCAAGTATCCTGGTTCTTCCTAGGAGGGGCCTGACAACATGTATACCCAGTGATCGGCTCTTCCTAGGAGGAGTCTGACAACACGTATACCCAGTGATCAGCTCTTCCTAGGAGGGGCCTGACAACACGTATACCCAGTGATCGGGTCTTCCTAGGAGGAGTCTGACAACACGTATACCCAGTGATCGGCTCTTCCTAGGAGGGGCCTGACAACATGTATACCCAGTGATCGGCTCTTCCTAGGAGGAGTCTGACAACACGTATACCCAGTGATCAGCTCTTCCTAGGAGGAGTCTGACAACACGTATACCCAGTGATCGGCTCTTCCTAGGAGGGGCCTGACAACACGTATACCCAGTGATCAGCTCTTCCTAGGAGGAGCCTGACAACACGTATACCCAGTGATCGGCTCTTCCTAGGAGGAGCCTGACAACACGTATACCCAGTGATCGGCTCTTCCTAGGAGGAGTCTGACAACACGTATACCCAGTGATCGGATCTTCCTAGGAGGAGTCTGACAACACGTATACCCAGTGATCGGCTCTTCCTAGGAGGGGCCTGACAACACGTATACCCAGTGATCAGCTCTTCCTAGGAGGAGCCTGACAACACGTATACCCAGTGATCGGCTCTTCCTAGGAGGAGCCTGACAACACGTATACCCAGTGATCGGCTCTTCCTAGGAGGAGTCTGACAACACGTATACCCAGTGATCAGCTCTTCCTAGGAGGAGCCTGACAACACGTATACCCAGTGATCGGCTCTTCCTAGGAGGGGCCTGACAACACATATTCCCAGTGATCGCCTCTTCCTAGGAGGAGTCTGACAACACGTATACCCAGTGATCAGCTCTTCCTAGGAGGGGCCTGACAACACGTATACCCAGTGATCGGCTCTTCCTAGGAGGGGCCTGACAACACGTATACCCAGTGATCGGCTCTTCCTAGGAGGGGCCTGACAACACGTATACCCAGTGATCGGCTCTTCCTAGGAGAGGCCTGACAACACGTATACCCAGTGATCGGCTCTTCCTAGGAGGGGCCTGACAACACGTATACCCAGTAATCGGCTCTTCCTAGGAAGAGCCTAACAACACGTATGCCCAGTGATCGGCTCTTCCTAGGAGGAGCCTGACAACACGTATACCCAGTGATCGGCTCTTCCTAGGAGGAGTCTGACAACACGTATGCCCAGTGATCGGCTCTTCCTAGGAGGAGTCTGACAACACGTATACCCAGTGATTGGCTCTTCCTAGGAGGAGTCTGACAACACGTATACCCAGTGATCGGCTCTTCCTAGGAGGAGTCTGACAACACGTATACCCAGTGATCGGCTCTTCCTAGGAGGGGCCTGACAACACGTATACCCAGTGATCGGCTCTTCTTAGGAGGAGCCTGACAACACGTATACCCAGTGATCGGCTCTTCCTAGGAGGGGCCTGACAACACGTATACCCAGTGATCGACTCTTCCTAGGAGGAGCCTGACAACACGTATACCCAGTGATCGGCTCTTCCTAGGAGGGGCCTGACAACACGTATACCCAGTGATCGGCTCTTCCTAGGAGGAGCCTGACAACACGTATACCCAGTGATCGGCTCTTCCTAGGAGGAGCCTGACAACACGTATGCCCAGTGATCGGCTCTTCCTAGGAGGAGTCTGACAACACGTATACCCAGTGATCGGCTCTTCCTAGGAGGAGCCTGACAACACGTATGCCCAGTGATCGGCTCTTCCTAGGAGGAGTCTGACAACACGTATGCCCAGTAATCGGCTCTTCCTAGGAGGAGTCTGACAACACGTATACCCAGTGATCGGCTCTTCCTAGGAGGAGTCTGACAACACGTATGCCCAGTGATCGGCTCTTCCTAGGAGGAGTCTGACAACACGTATACCCAGTGATTGGCTCTTCCTAGGAGGAGTCTGACAACACGTATACCCAGTGATCGGCTCTTCCTAGGAGGAGTCTGACAACACGTATACCCAGTGATCGGCTCTTCCTAGGAGGGGCCTGACAACACGTATACCCAGTGATCGGCTCTTCTTAGGAGGAGCCTGACAACACGTATACCCAGTGATCGGCTCTTCCTAGGAGGGGCCTGACAACACGTATACCCAGTGATCGACTCTTCCTAGGAGGAGCCTGACAACACGTATACCCAGTGATCGGCTCTTCCTAGGAGGGGCCTGACAACACGTATACCCAGTGATCGGCTCTTCCTAGGAGGAGCCTGACAACACGTATACCCAGTGATCGGCTCTTCCTAGGAGGAGCCTGACAACACGTATGCCCAGTGATCGGCTCTTCCTAGGAGGAGTCTGACAACACGTATACCCAGTGATCGGCTCTTCCTAGGAGGAGCCTGACAACACGTATGCCCAGTGATCGGCTCTTCCTAGGAGGAGTCTGACAACACGTATGCCCAGTAATCGGCTCTTCCTAGGAGGAGTCTGACAACACGTATACCCAGTGATCGGCTCTTCCTAGGAGGAGTCTGACAACACGTATACCCAGTGATCGGCTCTTCCTAGGAGGAGTCTGACAACACGTATACCCAGTGATCGGCTCTTTCTAGGAGGAGTCTGACAACACGTATACCCAGTGATCGGCTCTTCCTAGGAGGAGTCTGACAACACGTATACCCAGTGATCGGCTCTTCCTAGGAGGAGTCTGACAACACGTATACCCAGTGATCGGCTCTTCTTAGGAGGGGCCTGACAACACGTATACCCAGTGATCGGCTCTTCCTAGGAGGAGCCTGACAACACTTATACCCAGTGATCGGCTCTTCCTAGGAGGAGTCTGACAACACGTATACCCAGTGATCGGCTCTTCCTAGGAGGAGCCTGACAACACGTATACCCAGTGATCGGCTCTTCCTAGGAGGGGTCTGACAACACGTATACCCAGTGATCGGCTCTTCCTAGGAGGAGTCTGACAACACGTATACCCAGTGATCGGTTCTTCCTAGGAGGGGCCTGACATTACGTATACCCAGGGATCGGCTCTTCCTAGGAGGAGCCTGACAACATGTATACCCAGTGATCGGCTCTTCCTAGGAGGAACCTGACAACATGTATACCCAGTGATCAGCTCTTCCTAGGAGGGGTCTGACAACACGTATACCCAGTGATCAGCTCTTCCTAGGAGGGGTCTGACAACATGTATACCCAGTGATCGGCTCTTCCTAGGAGGAGTCTGACAACACGTATATACCTAGTGATTGGCTCTTCCTAGGAGGGGCCTGACAACACGTATACCCAGTGATCGGCTCTTCCTAGGAGGAACCTGACAACACGTATACCCAGTGATCGGCTCTTCCTAGGAGGAGTCTACAACATATCACTTGGTATACGTGTTGTCAAGCTCCTCCTAGGAAGAGCCGATCACTGGGTATACGTGTTGTCAGGCTCCTCCTCCTTCAATGACTACCTTCCCTCCAAACATTACCTCCCTTCCAAACACTACCTCCCCTACAATATCTACTTCCCTCTAAACATGACTGTCTCCCCTCCAAACGATACCTCTCCTACAAACATTACCTCCCTTCAAAGACTAACTCCCCTTCGAGACTATTTCCCTTCCAAATACTACTTCCCCTCCAAAGAATACCTCCATTACAATGACTACCCTAAAGACTACTTTTGCCCCCCAAAGTCTACCTCCCCTCCAAACACTCTCTTCCTCTGACTACCTCCCCTTCAATGACCACCACCCCTCAAAAAATTACCTTCCTTCAAAGACTACTTCCCCTTTATGACTACCTGCCCTCCAAACACTACCACCCTTCCAAAGACTATCACTCTTTCAAAGATTCCCTCCCCTTTAATAACTACCCCCCCTCCAAACACTACCACCCTTGCAAAGACTACCTCTCTTTCAATGACTACCTCACCTCCAAAGACTACCTCCGTTCCAAAGGCTACCCCAAAGACTACCTTTCCCCCCGAAGACTACCTCCCATCTGGCTTGCTGGCATTACCCATATGGTGGTAACCTCTCTATACCGGGGCTCTGTGAAGTCTGTGAAGTCCGATGTTGGGGTGATGATAGATCTGCTTGGTCTATTGGATCTAAATCCCTAGGGGTATTAGCTGTGCTTTCAGCACTAGGCTTCCATATTTTTGTTGTATTTTTTCTGGGATTCTGACAGACCAGCTTTTGACTCACCATCATTCTGCACACAATTGTTTGCTGGGGTGATGATAGAAGGAATTAGACTCCTTTACTTACGGCCCCCTGTCCTGTATGCAGTCTCTGTTATTTTTATGTCTTTATGACGCCTCAGTATAATATGTTGGTGTTTTATGAAGGATGAAATGAACCCCTTTAGCTCCCCCCTTGTGCACTCCCTATGGAACAATCTGTATATTTCTGTGATAGGCTGCTTTATTCTGCAATAACTTTCCCTAGGATACAATGTATATTTCAGTATTTTTATTAGGACAAACAAAGTGTCAGGGCTGGCTTAGCCCTTCCTCCTCTGGGCTGGCCGCTCATCTGTCGGCTAATTGCCAGCTCTCTTCTCTCTCCACAGTTACCAGCTGTTCCCGATGATGCTCGTCTGACCTGCCTATTTAAAGCCTTCCAGCTCACTCTTTCCTTTGCCTTCGTGTTGGTCACATCACAAGGAACCATCTCCTGCTGTTTGTTTCAAAGACTGGCTTGCTGACATCCCTCCTGGCTTCTATCCTGCTTGCAGTTGCTCTCCTTGGATCCCTGACTTCTGGACTGGCTGATTACCCGATCTGGTTTATGAACTTTGGACTGGCTGACTACCCGATCTGGCTACTGGACTCTGGTTTATGCTTGACTACGCTTTTTCTATTTACCTTTTTATTTTTATTAATAAACAAGTGTGATTTAATTGTACTTCTGTCTCAGTCTGATTTCATGGTCTCTGACAGTAGGCGAAGGCCATGAATTCAGAAGATACAGTCAATCCACTTGTTGGTAATATTTTTTCCAGATTGGATGAACTGGATCACCGCATGGATCAGTTTGCCTTGGCATTACAAATGCTCCTGAATTGCACGGCTCACCTGGAATCCCCCACGGTGGTTGCTCCGGTACAACCTGAGTCGCAGGCCATCCCTGCTGCTGCGCCAGTCTCTGTGCAGCACCCGCCTCAAGTATTACCTCTATAAGAGGTATGTCTGGTTCTGCTCCGCTTCCCCAGCGATTTGGGGGTGATCCAGTTCAATGCAGAGCGTTTCTCAATCGGGTTGAGATATACTTCGAGGTGCTGCCCCAGGCATTTCCCATGGACAGAAGCAAAGTAGGTTTCATGATATCTTTGCTTTCTGAGAGAGCCTTGGCCTGGGCTAACCCTCTATGGGAGATGCAAAAACCTGTTGTCTTGAGTTACCCTCAGTTTGTGGCCTCCTTTAAAAGGGCATTTGACGTTCCCGCACGCTCCGCTTCTGCTGCCAAGTGCCTCATGTCCATCAAACAGAGTACGAGAACTGTTGCCGACTACGCCATTGAATTCCATACTCTGGCAGCAGAGGTTGCTTGGAACAATGAGGCCCTCCTGGCTGCTTTTTCTCATGGTCTCTCGGATTCCATCAAGGATGAGATAGCAGCCCGAGATATACCCACTGAGCTGGAGAGCTTGATCTCGTTTGCCATCCTCATTGACTCCAGGCTCAGAGAAAGACTTTCTCTTAAGGAGCGCTTGCGGAAGCCTCCTGTACGTTTGCCTCCGAGCTTTGTAGTCCCACCCATGCCTCCCTCACCTCCCATTCCTCCCCCACCTCCCGTGCCTCCCTCACCTCCCGTGCCTCCCTCACTCACCTCCCATGCCTCCCTCACCTCCCGTGCCTCCCTCACCTCCCATGCCTCCTGGTACCGAGTTGGTCAGTGAAGATGAACCCATGCACCTGGGCTTCACGCGTCTCTCTGCGGATGAGAGAGCCTTTAGGAGGAGGGAGAGATTGTGCCTGTCAGGAACCATGAAACAGACAGAGACAGAAGTACAATAAAATCACACTTGTTTATTAATAAAAATAAAAAGGTAAACAGGAAAAAGCGTAGTCAAGCAAGCCAGAGTCCAGTAGCCAGATCGGGTAGTCAGCCAGTCCAAAGTTCATAAACCAGATCGGGTAATCAGCCAGTCCAGACGTCAGGGATCCAAGGAGAGCAACTGCAAGCAGGATGGAAGCCAGGAGGGATGTAGCAAGCCAGTCTTGAAACAACAGCAGGAGATGGTTCCTAGTGATGTGACCAAACATGAAGGCAATGGAGAAATGAGCTGGAAGACTTTAAATAGACAGGCCAGACGAGCATCATCGGAAACAGCTGGTAACTGTGGAGAGAGAAGAGAGCTGGCAATTAGCCGACAGCTGAGCGGCCAGCCCACAGGAGGAAGGGCTAAGCCAGCCCTGACAGTGCCTTTATTGTGGCCAGGCAGGTCACTTTTTGAAGTCTTGTCCTACCCGTCCAGGGAACGCCCGAACCTTGAGGTCCTGTCATGGACAGCCCTTAGGTGGCGTTGTTTCGTCCCCAGTTATCCAGAAGGATAAGCCCCTGGTTTTGGTCACCCTTTCTTGGTCTGAGTCGTCCATCGAGATACAGGCTCTAATCGACTCTGGGGCTGCAGGCCTGTTCATTGATGCTGCATTTGTTTCGCAGCAATTGATTCCGCTGCAGCTGTGTGACACTCCACTTGTCATTGAGGCTCTTGATGGGAGACCTTTACAGCCTGCCCATGTGACTCATGAGACGGTTCCGTTGTCCATGGCCGTAGGGGCTCTTCACCATGAGATAATCCAATTCCAAGTTATTTCCTCACCCAGATTTCCGCTGGTTATTGGTTATCCTTGGTTACAGAGGCACAACCCCTCTTTTGATTGGCTCCGTGCTGAGGTTCTCTCCTGGTCACCACAATGCAGTGATACATGCTTCCTGAAGGTATCCAAGGTCCTGTGCACCTCTTCACTCCCCTCCCTGCCGGAGGAGTACCGTGATTTTAGCAATGTCTTTGATAAAGGTCAAGCCGATAGTTTGCCTCCACATCGGCCTTATGATTGCACAATTGACCTTCAACCTGGTGCCATACCTCCTCGTGGCCGGGTTTACCCTTTGTCGGTCTTGGAGGATAAGGCCATGGAGGAGTATGTTGCTGACGCACTTTCTCGAGGTTTCATCCGCAAATCCTCGTCTCCTGCTGGTGCTGGTTTCTTCTTTGTGAAAAAGAAGAGCGGTGAACTGAGACCTTGTATATATTATAGGGGTCTCAATCGTGTCACGATTAAGAATGCCTATCCAATTCCATTGATTACAAAATTATTTGACCGCCTCAAGGGAGCAACGGTTTTCACAAAGCTTGACCTGAGAGGGGCATACAATCTCATGTGCATTAAGGAGGGCGATGAGTGGAAAACTTTTTTTAATACCAGAACAGCCCATTATGAATGCCTGGTAATGTCTTTTGGCCTTTGTAACACCCCGGCAGTTTTCCAGGAATTTATTAACGATGTCCTCCGAGATTTGTTGCAGTTATGTGTGGTGGTTTATCTCGCTGATATCCTCATATTTTCCAAGTCCCTGGAGAGCCACCACACAGATGTCTGTCGTGTACTTCAGAAACTAAGAGAGAACAATCTCTATTGTAAACTGGAGAAGTGCGAGTTCCATCGTGAACAGGTTACATTCCTGGGCATTCATTTCCACTGCTGGTTTTTCGATGGACCCAGAGAAACTTCTGGCAGTCCTACAGTGGCTGACCCGTGGGTTTACATCCTCTGCAGCATTTTCTTGGCTTTGCCAACTACTATCGGAAGTTTATCCGTAAATTCTCATCTCTGGTCAAGCCCCTGACTGATATGACAAGAAAGGACGGTAACCCACAGAGTTGGTCTCTGGAGTCCATTAAAGAGGAAGTAAACCCTTACAAACAACTTTGACCTACAGGTAAGCCTAGATTAAGGCTTACCTGTAGGTCCAAGCAATATCTCCTAAACCTATATGGTTTAGGAGATATTTGCCCGAAAACGGGCACCGCTGTCTACGGCGCATGCGCCGTAGACAGCGGCGCGCAGGCGCACTAAACGCGGCAGTTCCAAGAATGGAGCTGCCGCATTTGTCGTCTCCCGTGCGCATGCGCGGGAGTGACGTCATCGCGGCTTCGCCGAATGACAGCGGCGGAGCTGCGAGACGCCACTCCCGTGTGCATGCACGGAAGTGACGTCATCGCGGCTTCGCCGCTGTCATTCGGCGGAGCTGCGAGACGCCACAAGCAAGATGGATGTGGCGGACTACAGGGGACAGCGGCGACTTCGCTGGCTCCTGTGTCAGGTAAGTGACACATAATGGGCTACTATGCGATGCATAGTAGTCCATTATGCTTTACCTTTGCAGGGAAAAAAAGAGGAAGTAAACTCATCAGGGTTTACTTCCTCTTTAAGGCCTGTGAGACTCTCAAGGCTGCCTTTGTTTCTGCTCCTGTGTTGGCACATCCTGATCCTACGTTGCCTTTTATCCTAGAAGTTGATGCTTCTGAGACTGAAGTTGGCGCCCTTCTGTCTCAACGTCCTAACTCTGAGAGCGCTATGCATCCGTGTGGCTACTTTTCCAAGAAATTGTCACCTGCTGAGTGCAATTATGAGATTGGTGACAGAGAGCTGTTGGCGATCATTTTAGCCCTGAAAGAATGGAGACATCTCCTTGAAGGTACCACTGTGCCCGTTCTTATTCTTACTGACCATAAGAATCTCACATTCTTGTCTGAGGCTAAGCGACTCTCCCAGAAGGTGCGATGGGCTCTTTTCTTGTCGAGCTTTAATTACATTGTCTCATTCTTACCCGGTACTAAGAATGTAAGGGCTGATGCCTTGTCACAACAATTTTCATCCACATCCAAGTCGGCATCGGTTCCGGTTCCTGTGATTCCTCCTGATTGTATCTTAGCTACGGTTCGCACCAGTCTTACTTCTGCTTTGGGTGATAAAATTCTTGATGCTCAGGTCCATGCTCCTCCTGATAAACCTTGTGACCGCTGCTTTGTCCCAGAGAGTCTCCGTACTGCAGTGCTCCAGACTTACCATTCTCCCAAGGCAGCTGGCCACCCTGGGAAGAATCAACTCATTTGGGCCATTTCCCAACAATTCTGGTGGCCTAGTCTACGGGCTGATGTTACTGCCTTCGTAGCTGCCTGTCCCGTGTGTGCTCAGAGTAAGACTCCGCGACACCTTCCAGTGGGCCTCCTGTAACCCATACCCAATGAAGAGAGGCCCTGGACTCACCTGTCTATGGCTTTCATTGTGGAGTTACCCAACTCCCAAGGCAACACTGTTATCCTTATGGCGGTTGACCGGTTCTCAAAGATGTGTCATTGTATTCCACTTAAGAAGTTGCCCTCTTCTAAGGAACTGGCTTCCATTTTTTCTCGGGAGATCTTTCTCTTACATGGGCTACCCAAGGTGATTGTCTCGGATAGGGGCAGTCAGTTTGTCTCCCGGTTCTGGCGAGCCTTTTGTGCACAGTTGGGAATCCAGCTTGCGTTCTCTTCTGCGTATCACCCGCAGTCTAATGGGGCCGCAGAACGAGCCAATCAGTCCTTGGAGCAATTCCTACGTTGCTATATTTCTGACCATCATAACAACTGGTCAGGCCTCTTACCTTGGGCGGAGTTTGCTCACAACAGTGCCTTGAATTCTGCCTCCCGATTGTCTCCATTTATGGTGAATTATGGTTTCCAACCTTCCATGTTGCCTGACTCGTTTGTTCCGCAGAGTATTCCTGCGTTAGAGGAGCTTCTCCGTGGTCTTCGATCCACTTGGGTACAAGTCCAGGAGGCTTTGCGTCATGCTAATGATAGGTACAGACTCCATGCTGACCGCAGACGCCTGCCTGCGCCTTCCTACCAGGTTGGGGACAGGGTCTGGCTGTCATCTCCCAACCTCCGGCTTCGTGTTCCCTCACTGAAGTTTGCAGCTCGGTTTATTGGGCCTTTCCGTATCCTTCACAGGATTAACCCAGTGCCTTACGCGTTGGACCTTCCTCCTAGTATGCGCATCTCAAATGTGTTTCATGTCTCCTTATTGAAACCATTTGTCTGTAACCGATTTATCACCTCGGTGCCACGTCCTCACCCTGTACAGGATGAGAACCATGAGGAGTATGAGGTACAATCCATTGTTGACTCCCGTAGGTTCCGTGGGCGCATACAGTACCTGGTGCATTGGAAGGGGTACGGTCCGGAGGAATGCTCCTGGGTTTCATCCTCAGAAGTACATGCCCCTGTCCTCCTCCGTGAGTTCCATAGACGGTTTCCCCTCAAGCCCGGTGGTTCTCCGAGGGAGAGGGGTCATTGGGGGGCTACTGTCAGGGCTGGCTTAGCCCTTCCTTCTCTGGGCTGGCCGCTTAGCTGTCGGCTAATTGCCAGCTCTCTTCTCTTTCCACACTTAACAGCTGTTCCCGATGATGCTCGTCTGACCTGCCTATTTAAAGCCTTCCAGCTCACTCTTTCCTTTGCCTTCGCGTTGGTCACATCACTAGGAACCATCTCCTGCTGTTTGTTTCAAGACTGGCTTGCTGACATCCCTCCTGGCTTCTTATCCTGCTTGCGGTTGCTCTCCTTGGATCCCTGACTTTTGGCCTGGCTGATTACCCGATCTGGTTACTGGACTCTGGCTATGCTTGTCTACGCTTTTTCCTATTTACCTTTTTATTTTTATTAATAAACAAGCGTGATTTGATTGTACTTCTGTCTCTGTCTGTTTCATGGTTCCTGACACAAAGCTTTTTTTGGTGATATTGTCTTACATATATGATTTAATTTTTTATGAAATCCATAGATAAAATGCAACAAAATAAAATGTTTTGTTTTCTACTTTGATCAGTGATAGTTTTAAAATATTGTAACTGTAAAAAAAAAAAAATACATTTTATTCTATCATTTGTCCTGTTTAAATGACTGTTAAAATTGGTACAAAGCACTTCAAGGTTTCTTTCTTCATTTTTTTTTAATGAAACACTTAAAAAAACGTTTTACTGATAACATATAAAAGTAGGTGAGGTTTTCCGGGACAGCGGTTGGATGGGGGGCGGGGCCATATACAATGACCGCCCTGGAGCTGGGAGTGGCTCAGCGATACAGAAGAGGTCTGGTAGTTGTACGATGGTTGGATCTGGTGCAGAATGTCCTGCTGGGAAGAAAAGAAGAAAGGGGGCATTTAGGTCATTATTGTGGGGCGCATGCTCCACATTTACTATTCTAGAGGGCAGAGACTGGGCAGGAAAAAATAAATATTTCAGAACATAAGCTTTAAACAAACACTTTTACAAAGTTATTATGGTTTCTATTTAAGTTTTCCATAGATGAATGTTAGAATTTAATATTTTTGTTTACACTGGTCAAAGCATGAAACCCCCAAATGATGGGGTTCAGGGGTCTCCAGTGAAGGTCCTGGTAATGCTCCATCATACAAAGATATTGGAGACAATTGTTCTCTTCCAACCTTGTGGTAACAGTTTGGTGAAGACCCTTTTCTGTTCCATCATGACTGTACCCCCATCACGTACAAAGCCAGCTCCATAAAGATATGGTGTGACCAGTTTGATGTGGAGGAACTCAAATGTCCTGTACAGAGCCCTGACCTCATCCCTACTGATCACCTTCAGGATGGATTGGAACACTGATGGTGAGCCAGGTCTTCAAATCCAACATTAGTCCCGTCATTGCAGGATTGATTAAATAACTCTATTATTAATAGTAAAAGGGTCCTCCCACTCCAGACTAATACATTATATGGTCTAATGTCTGTGAACCCCACCCCCCCCCCCCCCTCCAGCATTTGAGTTCAGGTCAGTTGTCTCCAGTGAGGGGTCCCGGTAATCCTCCATCATACAAAGACATTGGAGACAATTGTGCTCTTCCAACCTTGTGGTAACAGTTTGGTGAAGACCCTTTTCTGTTCCACCATGACTGTGCCCCCCCCCCTGTACAAAGCCAGCTCCATAAAGACCTGACTGTGCCCCCCCAAACCCCCCGTATACAAAGCCAGCTACATAAAGACCTGACTGTGCCCCCCCCCCCCTGTACAAAGCCAGCTCCATAAAGACATGACTGCCCCCCCCCCCCCCCCCCGCCGTGTACAAAGCCAGCTCCATAAAGACATGGTGTTACCAGTTTGGTGTGGAGGAACTTGAGTGACTTGTACAGAGCTACAGAGCCCTGGCCTCATCCCTACTGATCACCATTCAGATGGATGGATTGACTGCATGCCAGGTCTTTTTTTTTCTGCCCAACCCTGAGGCCCAACATGAGAGCCAGGTCTTCTCATGCAACATCATTACCTGACCTCACAAATGAGCACAAATTCCAACAGACACCCTCCCATAGAGCCCTGACCTCAAATCTACTACTGAACACTTTTTGGAATGAATTGGTACCCAACCTAAGGTTCGACATGTCAGTCACATCTTCTCATCCATCATCAGTACCTGACCTCACAAATGTTCCTTTGACTGATTGGACACAAATCCCCACATATGCACTCCAAAATGTTGTGGGAATCTTTCCTAGAAGAGTCAGCTCCATAAAGATATGGTGTAACCAGTTTGGTGTGGAGGAACTCCGGTGTCCTGTACAGAGCCCTGACCTCATCCCTACTGATCACCTCACCTCATCTCTACTGATCACCTCACCTCATCCCTACCGATCACCCGACCTCAACCCTACCGATCACCCGACCTCAACCCTACCGATCACCCGACCTCATCCCTACCGATCACCCAACCTCATCCCTACTGATCATCCAACCTCATCCCTACTACCGATCACCCGACCTCATCCCTACCGATCACCCGACCTCAACCCTACCGATCACCCGACCTCAACCCTACTGATCATCCAACCTCATCCCTACTACCGATCACCCGACCTCAACCCTACCGATCATCCGAGCTCAACCCTACCGATCACCCGACCTCATCCCTACTACCGATAACCCGACCTCATTCCTACCGATCACCCGACCTCATCCCTACCGATCACCCGACCTCAACCCTACCGATCACCCGACCTCAACCCTACTGATCATCCAACCTCATCCCTACTACCGATCACCCGACCTCAACCCTACCGATCATCCGAGCTCAACCCTACCGATCACCCGACCTCAACCCTACCGATCACCCGACCTCATCCCTACCGATCACACTGCCTCATCCCTACCGATCACCCGACCTCAACCCTACCGATCATCCGACCTCAACCCTACCAATCACCCGACCTCAACCCTACCAATCACCCGACCTCAACCCTACCGATCATCCGACCTCAACCCTACCAATCACCCGACCTCAACCCTACCGATCACCCGACCTCAACCCTACCGATCACCCGACCTCAACCCTACCGATCATCCGACCTCAACCCTACCAATCACCCGACCTCAACCCTACCGATCACCCGACCTCATCCCTACCGATCACCCGACCTCAACCCTACCGATCACCCGACCTCAACCCTACCGATCATCCGACCTCAACCCTACCGATCACCCGACCTCAACCCTACCGATCACCCGACCTCATCCCTACCGATCACCCGACCTCAACCCTACTACCGATCACCCGACCTCATCCCTACTACCGATCACCCGACCTCATCCCTACTACCGATCACCTGACCTCATCCCTACCGATCACCCGACCTCAACCCTACCGATCATCCGACCTCATCCCTACCGATCACCCGACCTCGTCCCTACTGATCACCCGACCTCAACCCTACCGATCATCCGACCTCATCCCTACCGATCACCCGACCTCATCCCTACCGATCACCCGACCTCAACCCTACTGATCACCTCACCTCATTCCTACCGATCACCTGACCTCATCCCTACCGATCACCCGACCTCAACCCTACCGATCATCCGACCTCATCCCTACCGATCACCCGACCTCGTCCCTACTGATCACCCGACCTCAACCCTACCGATCATCCGACCTCATCCCTACCGATCACCCGACCTCATCCCTACCGATCACCCGACCTCATCCCTACCGATCACCCGACCTCAACCCTACTGATCACCTCACCGCATCCCTACTGATCACCTCAGTGCATCCCTACTGATCACCTCACCTCATCCCTACTGTTCACCTCACCGCATACCTACTGATCACCTCACCGCATTCCTACTGATCACCTTGAAGATGATTTGAAAAGCTGCTTGTGAACCAGGTCTTTTTTATTTTTTGGTGCCCAATGCGAGGCCCAGTGTGTGAAAGAGGCAAGCCTGCCCATAAGAGTGGAAGATGTTATAACCACAAAGCTGTCCAACAAGCTCATATACTGTATATGTGACTGTAGGAGTCGTTATATGACCACAAACTGTTGGTCATATAATTTAGACGCACAGTGCTTTATTTCATACATCATGTTTATGTGTAACAGTTGCCAGCATTTATTGTACTGTATGTGACCCATGGACCGTGGAAGTGAATATGAATGAGAGGAGGATATAAGGAATCATTTGGGATCTGACAGTATTTGGTACACTAAAAGCTCATCGAATGATATTACCTCACTGTGGTGGCTCCAGGTTGCGCATTACCACTGGGTTATGCTCTTCCAGAGCTTTGTAGACGGTGTCCTTGTCATCATCACCCCATCCTCTGGTGAACATCCACAGCCTCCTCATCTTGTCCTGGTTTATTTCTTTCACCATCACGACATCGTACTGTTCAGTAGTCAGAAGACCTCTTTGTAGTAGACAGTCCAACACTGGAGATACATTGGTTATACGTTGGATGAGCTGCTCCCAGAGAAGATCCAGAGGGTGCCCTCCACCTTTATACCAACACAGAAAATGAAATAAATATGTTGTCGTTCATCTCTCACATCAGACATTTCTGCCTGTAGATGGGGAAAGATTCAGACTAGTAGAAGTCCAGAAGGTCTTTGTTAATAGACAACAGGGAAAGGGTCTGGATTCAGTAAGGATGTGGAGGTAAGGTGGACCCAAGCTGTTCACGGTGCCATTGAACTAATGATGCAGTTCGCCTGCCCTTTATTAGCTATAATAATAATGTACTTGGGCCTTTGAACTTTGGCCAGCTGTTTTAGAAGGGCCAAAAATTGGGTCTTGGGTATGTGCAAGCCCCCCCCCCCCCCTTGCTATGTAGAAGGACACAGAGCAGTGTAGTAGAAGATGTTACAGGGAAAAGATACGGAAAGCTGACAAACTGCATATGTACAGTGGAACCACGGACTGCGAGTAACGCGGTTAACGAGCGTTTCGCAATACAAGCACTATATTTCTAAGTGTTGTCTCGCAAAACAAGCAAGATTCAAGCCACAGCAGTGTGCAGTACCGTGTTTGGCCTGAGGTGGAGGGGGGGCGCGGAGTAGTTCGGAAATGCTCGGAAATACTCACTTTCCCGAGGTTTTCCAAGGTCAACCAAGCTGTCCTCGGGCCTTTCCATGTGTTTCCGAGGCTCTCCGGCGTACATACAGTAATGTAATCTGTAATATTAGAGTATACTGTATGTATTATGAATTTTGTACTTTTCGAATTTGCCACCGGGCTCCACCCCCGTGCGTCGGGAATGGAACCCGGCACACAGAGGCATCGGGCAGAAGACACAGCCCGCGGACACAGTGGGGGGACATCGCAGGATCCTGGTGACAAGGTAGGTAGCCTGGAACAGGAACCTGCAATGCAATCCCGAGGCTCAGGGGTCCCACTAATGGTACAGAAATTTAACCCTGAGCCACACTCGGGATTACCGCTAGGGAGGTTAAATAAAGACCAGGGATTTGTTTCAGAGGGTATTATTTCAGGGTTTTCATTTTTTTGGGGGATAAGTTGATTTTTATATTATGTTGATAGTGCCTTACGTAAGTTAAACTGCTATGTGTTTTCTGCAAAGACAGTATGTAAGCAGCTTGATTAGGCCGCAATATAAGAGAGAGAGACAAGTAAGTTTTATATGGAGATAAACATTAGAGTGTATTATTTCAAAGACAATATCCACAAATATACAGAGGTTGGACAGTATGTAAGCTGCTTGATTAGGCTGCAAAATAAGAGGGAGAGACAAGGCAGGTTTTTTCCCCCTGAAATAAACATTAGAATTACTAATATTTTCGAGTGCTGGAGCACTGACATAGCCTATAAACCTGAAGGTACAATTCAGGATATACCCTGCAGCATTAAATATATGACAACAAATATTGGTAATTCTAACCTTTATTTTAGGAGAAAACCTGCCTTGCTTCTCCCACTTACATTGTGACATAATTAAGCTGCTTACATACATTAGAAATTTGACAGCTGATATGCAGCTGTTGAAACATTTTGTGACATCTTTATAGTGGCAGAAAGCCAGGATAGGCTCAGAGAGGTGGCAGGAGCTGGTTAAGCTGGAAGGTGTTTTTATTGTGCCAGATGACAATCAAATTTTCATCGGCAGAGGGGGTTTTGTAATCATTGGTAATTGAGGACTTTTTCAAAGGATGGTTGGGTTCCCCTCTGCTTTGCTGAATCTGGTGCCCTTGCACAGGTTCCTCTCTTCCTATTTTGCCCTGTAGATGATGGGTAGTAACTTTCCTTGCCTGGTAAGACTCAGCACACAATAGGAACAGTGGAGGCACCAAAAGTGCCCCCCCCCCCCCCCCCAATTCTCATTGCAGGCTTTTATTTGGCACATGCTTGTTATTTGCGGCATTGGCTCCTCTTTGTGAAGGAAGTTTAGCTGAATTCACAGGGCAGAAGGCTGAGAACACCAATCAACACTCCTTTGGGTCTTCCAAGAATACAGCAATAATTGTGGAGGTTCTGCCAACACACAGGCAAGTGACGGCAACTGTATTGCTCTGCCTGGCATGCCGCATGATGCTTAAAAGTCATATTGTTATGGTAACTGACCACAAGCATCCTGGAGAATCGTTAGTCTTCTTCCTTGTGCTAATTTTCACACATTCAGTGCCCATACATGGTGTAAAAGCTGTTTTTTATGTGTCTGTGGCAGTGTAGAGCTGTGGCAGCCCAGATTAGTTAATGGAAAAGCAGCATCTGTCTGCAGTCAGGGCCATGCACCTCTCCATGTGTATCTGTCAAACTCGGATGCGTGGGTAAGCGCATACAGCCGCTGTATATCCATTGACTGACCTAGACTGCACACAGCTCCGCACTTCCCCAGATGCATAGATAAACGGCTCTTGCACACTGTATGGCCTTCGAACCTGTGTGGGTGAGCCCGGGAGAACACAGATATTGGTCAGAAATTATTAGGAAATGGTCATAGACCGCAACTCACCTTTTTCTGCTCTGCTCTCCTGGAGGTCATTTGTGAGTACCATCTGACCAATTGTGTCAGCCAGAGCCCCTTTTTTCCTATATGTGTCTATCGGGAAGTCCTTGTCCACATTTTCTTGTCTTCCTGGGAGGGTGGGACATTTATTTCCATGGGAGAAATCATACAATTTGTTATTAAATGTATAGAAATCATATCCTTTCATATCTTCCTGTTTCCTCTTACAACCAACACCAGAAGCCGACCCTGCAGAGCAGAGAAAACAATCGTCAAAACATAAAAATGCATTTTGATTGGGTGATTTTTGAAACATGGCAGCAGATAAGTCTACACTGGCAGCCAGCCATGCCGTAAAGAGCACATAGAATAGAAAGGAAAATATCCCCCAATATGTCTATATATACATTATCCTATGGAGGGATTGGCTTCACAAAGGACACACTTCTACTCACTCTAACGGTAAAACCCTTGGTCTTGTTTTCTCCCACTTTTGATCTCCTTACAACCTCTCCAACAATCCTTCTCCTCTCTCTGATCACCACCTTATTAAGCTCGGTTTATCCTTGTCTTGAGCCCCATATCCAACCAAACTGTTAGAACTCCTGGTCTACGACATCTGGGGCCACCACCTCACTGAGAACAACCTTCGACCCCCTCTTTTAGTCTGGCTTTCCCCAAAAACTGCCCTCCTAAAACTCATCAATGAATTACTAACTGCTATGGTCACCACCCGTATTTATACCATTAGAGCTTTCTGTTGTATTTTATACAGCTGACTACTCGCTCCTCCTCAAAAAACTCCACTCTCTTGGCCTAAAAGTCTACTAATTCCTGGTTCTCCTCCTACTTATCTAAGTGTTCCTTCAGTGTCACCTACAACTTTGTTTCCTCCTTCCTCTTTCTCTAGGGGTCCCCCAAGGTTCTGTCCTCTGACCCACTTCAACTTTTCCACTTACACCTCCTTCATTGATCAGTTCACAGCCTCACATGGCTTCCAATGAGATTGCAGACTGCGCACCTGTCCCTGCGTACCTGTCAAACTCAGGTGTGTGGGTGAGTCCATTCAGCTCCTGTGTCTCCAATGACTAACCTAGACTGCCTGCACACAGCTCCAGATGTATAAACAATTGGCTCTTGAACACTTGATGGGCTTCTGCACCCATGTGAGTGAACCCAGTAGAACAGGAATATTGATCAGGAATTGGTAGGAAATGGTCATTATAGATGGGAACTCACCATGTTGTGCTCTCCTCTCCTGGAGGTCATCTGCGGGTCCCATCAGACCGATCAGTGTAAAGACATGAATGGTGACATCCAGAGCCCTTTCTTCTCCATATGTGTCTATCAGGATATCCTTGGTGGTGATCCAGTCGGCATTTTCTAGTTTTCCTCGGGGGATGGGACTTGTATCTCCATAGGAGAACTCAGACAATTTGTTCCTAAATCTCTTGAAGTCACTTCCATTCAGATCCTCCAGAGAATATACGATAAGATCTCCGGGGGTTTGTGGGCCCTTTCCCAGGACATCAGGAACCGACCCTGCAGAGAGGACAATCACCAACCATAAACATTCATCCGGATTGGACAGTTTCCACATGACAGCAGATAAGTGTGTACTGGCAGCCAGCAATGCTATAAAGAGGATATGGAAAGGAAAATATCCCCCAATATGTCAATATGTACATTATCCTATGGAAAGATTGGATTCCCTGTGATAATCTCACATGGCTGCCTCCAGAATGGTAAGTTACCTCTCAAATGGATGAATATTGGGTGCAAACATCTACTATATATATATATATAGGAATGACAGTTTTCAAACATCATTATTAGTGAAACTTTAAATTCTTTATCTAAAATCTTTTAATTATGTGTGTGACAACTATAGACTAACAGCTGTGATTACACCCTGCTAATGACAAGACATCTCAACTTCTCACCATTGCTTACCCTAACACAATGGACACTCTTCTACTCACCCTAACGGCAAAATCCTTGGCCTTGTTTTCTCCCACCTCTGATCTCCTTACAACCTCTCCAACAATCCCTCTACTCTCTCTGATCACCACCTTATTAGGCTCGGTTTATCCTTGTCTTCAGCCCCATATCTCACCAAACTGTTAGAACTCCTGGTCTAGGACATCAGAGCTATAGAGATGGCCTTGCGGTTCGCCCGGCAGTTGGTTCGCGGCGAATTTTGCGTGTTCGCGATTCGCCAAACCGGCGGACTTCTGGCGCTGTTCGCCCGGCGGACTTCCGCGTTTACATTGTGAAAGAACTTTGACCTTTGATGACACATCCATCATGGGGTACAGGACAGCCAATTGAGACATTTCAGCACATGGACAATTGGACCTTCCCCCTAACCTATAAATAGACCTGATCTGGCGGCCATTTTACATTCTGTCTTTTGTCAGTGTAGGGACAGGACGCAGTGTGGAGCAGGAAGAGACTGTAGTGACACAAATCACTAGCTATTAGGTCCACAAAAGTCCTTTTAAGGACTGGTATAGGTGTACAGTATATAGGGTTCTGGTGCACTGCTGTGCTGGTGATTGCTGAGTGCACTGCTGACCGATTCTGCAGCTGTCTTTTGTCAGTGTAGGGACAGGACACTGTGTGCAGCAGGGACAGTCAGTTTAATCACTAGCTATTACTATTAGGTCCACAAAGGTCCTTTTAAGGACTGGTATAGGTGTACAGTATATAGGGTTGTACACGTATAATCTACTTTCTTTCAAATATAGAAAGAATATTATACTTGACTGCTGCCCGATTCTGCAGCTGCCTTTTATCAGTGTAGGGACAGTCTCTATCATGGTGCTGGTGTCAGTGCTCTCTATCACGGTGCTGGTGTCAGTGCTCTCTATCACGGTGCTGGTGTGGTGTCCGTGCTCTCTATCTCGGTGCTGGTGTCAGTTCTCTCTATCTCTGTGCTGGTGTCAGTGCTCTCTATCACGGTGCTGGTGTCAGTGCTCTCTATCACGGTGCTGGTCTCAGTGCTCTTTATCATGGTGCTGGTGTCAGTGCTCTCTCTCTATCACGGTGCTGGTGTGGTGTCAGTGCTCTCTAACTCTGTGCTGGTGTCAGTGCTCTCTATCACGGTGCTGGTGTGGTGTCAGTGCTCTCTATCTCGGTGCTGGTGTCAGTGCTCTCTATCATGGTGCTGGTGTGGTGTCAGTGCTCTCTATCTCGGTGCTGGTGTGGTGTCAGTGCTCTCTATCTCGGTGCTGGTGTCAATGCTTTCTATCATGGTGCTGGTGTCAGTGCGTGCTCTCTATCACGGTGCTGGTGTGGTGTCAGTGCTCTCTATCTCGGTGCTGGTGTGGTGTCAGTGCTCTCTATCACGGTGCTGGTGTGGTCTCAGTGCTCTCTATCACGGTGCTGGTGTCAGTGCTCTCTCTCTATCATGGTGCTGGTGTGGTGTCAGTGCTCTCTATCTCGGTGCTGGTGTGGTCTCAGTGCTCTCTATCACGGTGCTGGTGTCAGTGCTCTCTCTCTATCATGGTGCTGCTGTGGTGTCAGTGCTCTCTATCTGGGTGCTGGTGTGGTCTTAGTGCTCTCTATCATGGTGCTGGTGTGGTGTCAGTGCTCTCTAACTCTGTGCTGGTGTCAGTGCTCTCTATCATGGTGCTGGTGTGGTCTTAGTGCTCTCTATCTCGGTGCTGGTGTGGTATCAGTGCTCTCTATCTCGGTGCTGGTGTGGTGTCAGTGCTCTCTATCTCGGTGCTGGTGTGGTCTCAGTGCTCTCTATCATGGTGCTGGTGTCAGTGCTCTCTCTCTATCATGGTGCTGGTGTGGTGTCAGTGCTCTCTATCTGGGTGCTGGTGTGGTGTCAGTGCTCTCTATCACGGTGCTGGTGTGGTGTCAGTGCTCTGTATCTCGGTGCTGGTGTCAGTGCTCTCTATCACGGTGCTGGTGTCAGTGCTCTCTGTCACGGTCCTGTTGTCAGTGCTCTCTGTCACGGTCCTGTTGTCAGTGCTCTCTATCACTGTGCTGGTGTCAGTGCTCTCTATCACGGTGCTGGTGATCATCTCCTGCACCCTCTTCATAGCCTACCCTGACCTTTCCTCTCCTCCATGGCCTTCATGCACTCCACAGTCCTGAATTGTCAAAATTTCACAGATAAAAAAAGAATGCTTGTAGTTGTCGATCCCAGATTCACTTCATACATGTGTTATGTCAGTGGCCATGTGGTGGGACTATGTGTGCACAGCTAATAAGTATTTTGTGGCTGAAAATATGACCTGGAGGTTTTTAAGGTTCGCCTGCCATTAAAATCAATGGGGCCCACCGCGAACTTTGCGGTTCGCAAACTTTTGGCCGCGTTCACAGTTCACGTTCGCGAAACGTCCCGTCGGAAGTTCGTCCATCACTAATCCGAGCCACCACCTCACTGAGAACAACCGTCTCCACCACTTTTAGTCTGGCTTTCCCCAAAAACTGTCCTCCTAAAACTCATCCATGAATTGCGAACTGCTAAAACCAATGGTCACCACCCGTAATCATACATTAGAGCTTTCTATTGTATTTCATACGGCTGACTACTCACTCCTCCTCAAAAAACTCCACTCTCTTGGCCTACAAGACTACTAATTCCTGGTTCTCCTTCTACTCATCTAAGTGTCTTAAGTGTCACCTACTTAAGTGTCATCAATCTTCAGTGTCACCTACTCGGCTCCAAGGTACAATTATTCTTTGGAGGTTCAAATTCATCTGCCCTTTGCCAATACTCTTTTCGTTTCATTGTTGGATCTTTGAGACAATCCATTATAGTAGTCTGTAGTTAGTCACAGTTATGCTTTACTCGCTGCCATCTGCCTAATCTCCTTCATGTATAGGAGACAGATGATTTGTAGCATTTTAGTTTAATCTTCTATACTGCATATGTGGGCTTCCTGATTCTATAAAATGTATTTTTATGCTCATTGGCCAATAACTTGAATACTGGTTTCTATATGCATGTGTGAATCATTTTCACATATATCAAAGCTATGCTACTTCCAAGCTCATTGCTACTTACTTACCAATTTTGGTTTTCTTTGGCTTTGGCCACTTATGCCGCGTACACACGAGCGGACTTTTCAACATCCAAAGTCCGACGGAATGATTCCGTCAGACCATTCGATCGTGTGTGGGGCTGCAACGAACTTTTGATTCACCAAAGTCTGACGGACTTTAGGATATGGAACATGCTTCAAATTTTTCCGACGGAACTCCGCCGGACCCGGTCCCTTCGAAAAATTTGCTCGTGTGTATGCTATTCCGACGGACTAAAACCGACGCTAGGGCAGCTATTGGCTACTGGCTATGAACTTCCTTATTCGAGCCCAGTCGTACGTCATCACGTTCCAATCCGTCGGAGTTTGGTGTGATTGTGTGTGGCCAAGTCCGCTCAGTCGAAACTCCGGCAGAACTCCGGCAGAACTCCTTCGGAAGTCTGTCGGACATAAGTCCTCTCGTGTGTACGGGGCTTAACAGTTTCATTGAGAATTACTGTGATCTATCGGCCCCCTGGACCGGTATCAAACTTCCTTGATGACTTCTCCGCCTGGCTACCCTACTTTCTCTCTTCTGAAATTCCAACAATCATTCTTGGAGACTTCAACATCCCCCCGTAATCTTAACTCTCCCGATTTTTCTAAACTGCTGAGCCTAACCTTCTCTTTTGATCTAAAACAATGGGCACACACACTTCTACTCACTCTGTTGGCAACTGCCTTGACCTCATCTTCTCCTACCTATGCACTCCGCACACCCTCTCCAATATTCCTTTCCCTCTATCTGATCACCACCTTATGAGGTTCACTCTCTCCTTGTCTGCCCCCTCCTTGCCTTCCAACTAACAAACAATTACCCGTAGAAACCTTTGCCATCTTTTTTTTTTTTTTTTTTTTGCCACATCAGCAAATTCTCTAGAGAGACGTAAATCAACTTTCCGTTCAACATTGTCTCCTTTCGTCTTCACAATTGTAGCTTATCACTTTTTTTGGGGGGGAATATCGATATCAATGAATATCTTTTCCTTATTAAATACAAATCTTTTATTCATCATACATCTTTTTATTATTCCCAATCCCCATCCCCCACCCTTTCCCTGGTTATATGTCAGTATTTTTCCCTCTCTTCTTATCCTCCTCCCGTATAAATTCTATTTTGGTCTTAAGTATTTTGCATAACTCCAATCTTTCTTAAAATCTTTCCAACATTTCCATTTTTTTTTATTACTGCTTCTCTTTTACTATCATCTCCACTACTTAGCTTTTCCATCTTGAATGTCTCTTCGACTGCATCTACCCACTCCCACATCGTTGGACTTTCCACTTCCTGACAATTTTTAGGAATGAATTTTTTCGCTGCTTTAAGGAGGTGTGAGATTATAGTTTCTTGATATTGTTTTACGTCGCTCTTTGTAGCATGAAAAAAAGTACAATCCAAGGATCCGCCATCACACTTATTTTAGTTATTTCTCTTATCTTTTGCAAGGTCTTTCCCCAATAGATTTTAATTTTTGGGCATCCCCACCATAAATCTGCCATTGTTCCTGTGGTTTTACAGCCTCTCCAACACTCAGCCGATCTTCCCTGTTGGTATTTCGCAGTCTTATCCAGAGTATTATACCATCTAGTAAGGCACTTATAATTCATCTCAGCTGTTTTACTGTCTATTGCCGAACTATGTGTTAATTTTAGGGCTGAAACAACTAATCGATTATGAAATGAATTGATTACTATTTTCATAATCGATTAATCGGCCAGTAACAAAATGGGGTTAAAGTTAATGAGTCTGATGATATTTACCAGATTGACCCTTTAATAGTATGTCTCTCCTCTAATAGTATATACACTGTATCTCTCCTCTACTAGTATATACAGTATATCTCTCCTCCAATGGTATATACAGTATATCTCCCCTCTAATGGTATATACAGTATATCTCCCCTCTAATGGTATATACAGTATATCTCTCCTCTAATGATATATACAGTATATCTCCCCTCTAATGGTTTATACAGTATATCTCCTCTAATAGTATATACAGTATATCCCCTCTAATAGTATATGCAGTATATCTCTCTTCTAATAGTATATACAGTATATCTCTTCTTATAGTATATACAGTATATCCTCTCTAATAGTATATACAGTATATCCTCTCTAATAGTATATACAGTATATATCCCCTCTAATATATACACACAGTATATATCCCCTCTAATATATACAGTATATCTCTTCTGTCTGTTATTCTCAGAGTGGATTAGATATTTTGCTCCTTAACCATATAGTTGGTTATTTATATTTACCACTCCATATAGAGATATATAAGAATAAAATTGCCTTTTTTTTAAACTTTACATATTAACTAAATTATACACCACACTTTTTTTTAAGGTTATTAATCGGTCAACAATAATTGGTCAACTAATCGATTATGAAAATAATGGTTAGTTGCAGCCCTAGTTAATTTCAATATTTTACTTATTGTGTCTTTATCCCTTTGCGTTCCTAACTCCTTTTCCCATTTTTTAATGAATGGCGGGGTCTCCGGCTCTCCCATACATCCTGCATACAATTCCTTTAGGATTGTCTGTTATACAGAGTCGCTCCAACGTGATCAATTCCTCTCCAGATCTTATTGGTTGGGGTAAACTTCCAATAAAGTGGGCCAGCTGGAGATACCGCCATCCACTGACAACCATTAAACCCATGTGCTCTAGTTCTCCAAGTGTTCTAAGTTTCCCTTCTTTGATAATATCTTTTAATTGTATTTTTTCTTTTTTTTTATCCAATTACCTCCTATTTCCTTTTTCTCTGGTGGGAAGAACTCATTTTCCTTCAGGGCAATAAACGGTGAATTGTAGTGTCCATTTAATTTTTTATAGACCTCATCCCAAATCTTAAATACTATTCGTGTCATCTCATTTGTGTTCACATCTAAGATCCTAAATTTTGGAGGGTTCCACACTATTTTGCCTAAATGTGCCTTACTATATACAGTATATATTCTAAGTTTATCCACCTTTTCTCTTTTCCTTTCTCCCCCACCCAGTCGACAATTCTAGCCAGCACTGTTGCCTTGTAATAATTGTATATATCAGGGACTGCCCCCCTCACTTTTTCTCGCGTTTTAGCACTAAAAAGGAGATCCTTGGTTTTCTATTCTATTCTATTCTTCCACACAAATTTAAGCAATAGGGATTTCAACTTTGAGAAATAACCAGCAGGGATTTCAATCGGCATCATCTGAAATTTATATAAGATCTTTGGGAGAATGAACATCTTTAATGTGTTTATTCGTCCCAACCAAGATAGTGGTCTATTACCAAATCTTCTGAGTTCGTTTAATAGTGGGATATAATTTAGTTGGTACATCTTCTTAAGAGAGTTTGCCAGTTTTATTCCTAAGTATTTCAGGTTTTTTCTCCATGTAAATTTACATTATTTTTGGATCTGTTGTACTTGTTTATTGAGGTTGATATTTAATATTTCAGATTTTATTTGATTCATTTTAAAGTTCGACATTTCCCCATAATATTCCAGGGCCTTATTTAACTTGGGTAATGTGTCCTTTGGATTGCTAATATAGAACAATACGTCGTCTGCAAAGGCTGCAAGTTTATGTACCTCTTTCCCCACTTTAATTCCTGTAATTTCCGGATTATTTCGAATCGTAGAGAGTAGTGGCTCCAACGATAGTACGCATAAAAGGGGAGAGAGTGGGCAACCCTGTCTAGTCCCATTTTCCATCTCAAAGGGCAAGGAGGGTGTCCCATTAATCTTTATGGTTGCTGTTGGGTGGTAATATAATGTTTTTATCCATTGGATCATTCTTGGTCCAATTCCCATTTTTTCCAATGTCTGGAACGTAAATCCCCAGTCTACCCTGTCGAAGGACTTTTGAGCATCCGTCGACAGCAGCAAGACCGGGGATTCTATCTCCTCCCTTTGGGATAGCAATAGGAGGGTTCTCACCCCATTGTCTTTACCTTCCCTCCCAGCTACAAACCCAACTTGGTCCGGATGAACCAGTGAGTACATCAATGTTTTCAATCTACCTGCCAGTATTTTGGTGAATAATTTGGCGTCCACATTTAATAACGAAATTGGTCTGTAGCTGGAGCACACCCGTCTTATCCTTTCCTTCTTTTTGGATTACAGTTATTGAGGCTGTCAATGCCATATTACTCATTTCATAGTTTAGCCCTAGCCCGTTCATATATTTGCAAAGTCTTGGGATCAGAATATCTTTACATTTTTTGTAATAGTAAATTGTTAGTCCATCAGGTCCGGGACTTTTCCCAGAGTCTTTCAATGCTTTATTTATTTCCTCTTCCGTAATGGGTCTTTCTAAATTTTCCTTTTCATTTTCAGTGATCATAGGCAGTCTAGCTTTATTTAAGTACCTTACTCATCTATTTTCCTTTTTTTTATTGCTCCTATTTCCTTATTTTTTACTGCACATAGTCGTTTATAATAGATTCTAAATGATTCAGCTATTTCTTTGCCATCTTTAACCTTCTCTTACTTTTTTTCTGATACAGATTGTCTCTATGACAAAATCTCATCCTTATCTTGCCCCAACTTGGCCAATTCTATGTACAACAGTTCACTGTCATCCACCCTGGATACCTTCGCCCCCCTCACTACGCACAAAATCAGACCCAGAGGGCTACAACCCTGGCAGACAGACAATACCAGAAGCCTCAAAAAACGTAGCCGTGCTCTTGAGCGTCTGTGGCGTAAAACTAAGTCACAGCAAGACTTCAGCCAATATAAATCTGCCCTCCAAAAATACCATTCCTGCCTCCACACTGCCAAACAGACCTACTTTATCAGTCTCACGCAGTCCCCGTCTACTCTTTTCTACCTTTACCACTCTACTTCGTCCTCCATTACCCCCACCCACTAACTTAGGCCGCGTACACACGGGCGGACTGTTCGCCCAACTTTGTCCGCTGAACAGTGTTTCAGCGGACAGTCCGCTCGTGTGTGGGCTTCAGCGGACAGTTTCAGCAGACAGTTTGACAAACAAAGTTTTTCGGAATTTCCGTAAGACAGTCCGCTGAAACTTGGTTTTGTCCGTCCAAACTTGGTTTCAGCGGACAGTCCGCTCGTGTGTAGGCAAGTTGGACGGACTAAGTATGGCGCATACTCAGAAAGGGTTTATACGGCCGAAGGTTGCATTGCAGTGTATTGGACGTTGTTTTCCTAGTCCCGTCGTACGTGCCGTACACGTCATCGCGCAAGTTTTCAGCGGACTGTCTGTTCATCGTGTGTGGTCAAGTCCGTTCATGCAAATTTTGAGCGGACTGTTTGTTGGATTGTTTGACAAACTAAGTTGGGCGAACAGTCCGCCCGTGTGTACGCGGCCTTACTCACTACCCAGTAGATTGCTAATCACTTTAAAAATAAGATTGAGACAATTTGTCTCGAGATCTCCGCTCTACAGACATCTCCCTCACCTTACACTCCTTGGCCTCCTGCACAATCAATACTTCCCTCTTTTGACCCAGCTACTATAGAGGAAGTCACTAAACTTTTTTCTAATGCCCACCTAACCTCCTGCCCCCTGGACCCTGTTCCTTCTCAAATACTACGGTCACCTTCTGACTCTATCCTACACTCCTTAACTCATATCTTCATTCTTCAACCTCTCTCTCTCTACTGGCATCTTCCCCAACCCTCTAAAACATGCTCTAGTCACTCCCATACCAAAAAAGGCCTCAGACCCCACCAATCTTAACAACTTAAGACCCATCTCTTTACTCCCTTTTGCCTCCAAACTCCTTGAACGTCTGGTCTAAACCAACTGAGTGACCATCTCATTGAGAATGACCTTCCTGATCCCCTTCAGTCTGGATTTTGCCCACAGCACTCCACGGAAACTGCCCTCCTAAAACTCACCAACGACTTACTAACAGCCAAAACCAACGGTCATTATTCCGTACTCTTAGCCCTTGTACACACAGCCGGAGAATCCGTCGGAATGTGTCCTATCGGACCGTGTTGTCGGATAATCCGACTGTGTGTGATCTGCATCGGATTGTTTCCGTCTGAATATTCGTCGGACCAAATATTCCAACTTGCTGGAAATATTTTCTGACAAACTGGGCCGATCGGACATACTCCGATGATGTGTAGAGAATTCCGATCGGACCAAGTGCCACGCATGCTCAGATCAAATTCCTACATCAAAGCTATTGGCTACTAGCCTGAACGTAGTCCCATCGTAACGAAATTACGTCATCACGTTCTGAATGATCAGATTTTTCGACAACTTTGTCCGACCGTGTGTATGCAACAGTTTCGGACACAATCCAGCGGATTTGGTTGTCGGAATCTCGGACCGTGTGTACAAGGGCTTACTCTTGGACCTCTCTGCTGCCTTTGATACAGTTGACCACCCCCTCCTCCTCAAAAAACTAAATTTGCTTGGTCTCCATGGCTGCACTCTCCGCTGGTTTGAATCTTACCTCTCTCATTGCACCTTCAGTGTCACTTACAACTCCACTTCCTCTTCTCCAACTCCCCTTTCCGTTGGGGTCCCCCAAGGTTCTGTCCTTGGACTTCTACTATTCTCGATCTACACGTCCTCGCTGGGTCAGCTGATCGCCTCCCATGGCTTTGACTACCATTTATATGCAGACAACACCCAAATCTATCTCTCTACCCCTCAGCTCACCCCATCAATCTCCTCACCCATCACCGATCTACTAACAGACATATCAGCCTGGATGTTACTTCACTTCCCCAAACTGAATCTACCTAAAACTGAGCTCTTAATATTTCCTCCCCCACGTGCCCCTTCCCCCGACTTCTCTGTCAAGATCAATGGCACATCTATCAGTCCGTCCCCACATGTCAGGGTGCCAGGGGTAACCTTAGACTCTGAACTGCCCTTTCAGGCCCACATCCAATCCCTGTCCAAACCATGCCGCCTCAACCACCGCAACATCTCCAGAATACACCCCTTCTTTAACCAGTGACACCATCAAGCTTCTAATTCACTCCCTGGTCATCTCTTTTCTCGACTACTGCAACTCCCTTCTCATTGGATTACCTTCACATAGGCTCCTCCCCCCTTCAATCCATAATGAATGCCGCTGCCAGACTCATCCACCTTACCAACCGTTCAGTATCCTCCACCCCTCTCTACCAATCCCTCCACTGACCTCCATTCAGTGTCCTCCACCCCTCTCTACCAATCCCTCCACTGGCCTCCATTCAGTGTCCTCCACCCCTCTCTACCAATCCCTCCACTGACCTCCATTCAGTGTCCTCCACCCCTCTCTACCAATCCCTCCACTGACCTCCATTCAGTGTCCTCCACCCCTCTCTACCAATCCCTCCACTGACCTCCATTCAGTGTCCTCCACCCCTCTCTACCAATCCCTCCACTGACCTCCATTCAGTGTCCTCCACCCCTCTCTATCAATCCCTCCACTGACCTCCATTCAGTGTCCTCCACCCCTCTCTACCAATCCCTCCACTGACCTCCATTCAGTGTCCTCCACCCCTCTCTACCAATCCCTCCACTGACCTCCATTCAGTGTCCTCCACCCCTCTCTATCAATCCCTCCACTGACCTCCATTCAGTGTCCTCCACCCCTCTCTACCAATCCCTCCACTGACCTCCATTCAGTGTCCTCCACCCCTCTCTACCAATCCCTCCACTGACCTCCATTCAGTGTCCTCCACCCCTCTCTACCAATCCCTCCACTGACCTCCATTCAGTGTCCTCCACCCCTCTCTACCAATCCCTCCACTGACCTCCATTCAGTGTCCTCCACCCCTCTCTACCAATCCCTCCACTGACCTCCATTCAGTGTCCTCCACCCCTCTCTATCAATCCCTCCACTGACCTCCATTCAGTGTCCTCCACCCCTCTCTACCAATCCCTCCACTGACCTCCATTCAGTGTCCTCCACCCCTCTCTATCAATCCCTCCACTGACCTCCATTCAGTGTCCTCCACCCCTCTCTACCAATCCCTCCACTGACCTCCATTCAGTGTCCTCCACCCCTCTCTATCAATCCCTCCACTGACCTCCATTCAGTGTCCTCCACCCCTCTCTACCAATCCCTCCACTGACCTCCATTCAGTGTCCTCCACCCCTCTCTGCCAATCCCTCCACTGACCTCCATTCAGTGTCCTCCACCCCTCTCTACCAATCCCTCCACTGACCTCCATTCAGTGTCCTCCACCCCTCTCTACCAATCCCTCCACTGGTCTCCATTCAGTGTCCTCCGCCCCTCTCTACCAATCCCTCCACTGACCTCCATTCAGTGTCCTCCACCCCTCTCTACCAATCCCTCCACTGGTCTCCATTCAGTGTCCTCCACCCCTCTCTATCAATCCCTCCACTGACCTCCATTCAGTGTCCTCCACCCCTCTCTACCAATCCCTCCACTGACCTCCATTCAGTGTCCTCCACCCCTCTCTGCCAATCCCTCCACTGACCTCCATTCAGTGTCCTCCACCCCTCTCTACCAATCCCTCCACTGACCTCCATTCAGTGTCCTCCACCCCTCTCTACCAATCCCTCCACTGGTCTCCATTCAGTGTCCTCCGCCCCTCTCTACCAATCCCTCCACTGACCTCCATTCAGTGTCCTCCACCCCTCTCTACCAATCCCTCCACTGGTCTCCATTCAGTGTCCTCCACCCCTCTCTACCAATCCCTCCACTGACCTCCATTCAGTGTCCTCCACCCCTCTCTACCAATCCCTCCACTGACCTCCATTCAGTGTCCTCCACCCCTCTCTGCCAATCCCTCCACTGACCTCCATTCAGTGTCCTCCGCCCCTCTCTACCAATCCCTCCACTGACCTCCATTCAGTGTCCTCCACCCCTCTCTGCCAATCCCTCCACTGACCTCCATTCAGTGTCCTCCACCCCTCTCTACCAATCCCTCCACTGACCTCCATTCAGTGTCCTCCACCCCTCTCTACCAATCCCTCCACTGACCTCCATTCAGTGTCCTCCACCCCTCTCTACCAATCCCTCCACTGACCTCCATTCAGTGTCCTCCACCCCTCTCTGCCAATCCCTCCACTGACCTCCATTCAGTGTCCTCCACCCCTCTCTGCCAATCCCTCCACTGACCTCCATTCAGTGTCCTCCGCCCCTCTCTACCAATCCCTCCACTGACCTCCATTCAGTGTCCTCCACCCCTCTCTGCCAATCCCTCCACTGACCTCCATTCAGTGTCCTCCACCCCTCTCTACCAATCCCTCCACTGACCTCCATTCAGTGTCCTCCACCCCTCTCTACCAATCCCTCCACTGACCTCCATTCAGTGTCCTCCACCCCTCTCTACCAATCCCTCCACTGACCTCCATTCAGTGTCCTCCACCCCTCTCTGCCAATCCCTCCACTGACCTCCATTCAGTGTCCTCCGCCCCTCTCTACCAATCCCTCCACTGACCTCCATTCAGTGTCCTCCACCCCTCTCTGCCAATCCCTCCACTGACCTCCATTCAGTGTCCTCCACCCCTCTCTACCAATCCTTCCACTGACCTCCATTCAGTGTCCTCCACCCCTCTCTGCCAATCCCTCCACTGACCTCCATTCAGTGTCCTCCACCCCTCTCTACCAATCCCTCCACTGGTCTCCATTCAGTGTCCTCCACCCCTCTCTACCAATCCCTCCACTGACCTCCATTCCGTGTCCTCCACCCCTCTCTACCAATCCCTCCACTGGTCTCCATTCAGTGTCCTCCACCCCTCTCTACCAATCCCTCCACTGGTCTCCATTCAGTGTCCTCCACCCCTCTCTGCTAATCCCTCCACTGGTCTCCATTCAGTGTCCTTCACCCCTCTCTACCAATCCCTCCACTGGTCTCCATTCAGTGTTCTCCACCCCTCTCTACCAATCCCTCCACTGACCTCCATTCAGTGTCTTCCACCCCTCTCTACCAATCCCTCCACTGACCTCCATTCACCGTCCTCCACCCCTCTCTACCAATCCCTTCACTGACCTCCATTCAGTGTCTTCCACCCCTCTCTACCAATCCCTCCACTGACCTCCATTCAGTGTCTTCCACCCCTCTCTACCAATCCCTCCACTGACCTCCATTCAGTGTCCTCCACCCCTCTCTACCAATCCCTCCACTGACTTCCATTCAGTGTCCTCCACCCCTCTCTACCAATCCCTCCACTGGTCTCCATTCAGTGTCCTCCACCCCTCTCTACCAATCCCTCCACTGATCTCCATTCAGTGTCCTCCACTCCTCTCTACCAATCCCTCCACTGACCTCCATTCAGTGTCTTCCACCCCTCTCTACCAATCCCTCCACTGACTTCCATTCAGTGTCCTCCACCCCTCTCTACCAATCCCTCCACTGACCTCCATTCAGTGTCCTCCACCCCTCTCTACCAATCCCTCCACTGACCTCCATTCAGTGTCCTCCACCCCTCTCTACCAATCCCTCCACTGACCTCCATTCAGTGTCCTCCACCCCTCTCTACCAATCCCTCCACTGGTCTCCATTCAGTGTCCTCCACCCCTCTCTACCAATCCCTCCACTGACCTCCATTCAGTGTCCTCCACTCCTCTCTACCAATCCCTCCACTGACCTCCATTCAGTGTCTTCCACCCCTCTCTACCAATCCCTCCACTGACCTCCATTCAGTGTCCTCCACCCTTCTCTACCAATCTCTCCACTGACCTCCATTCAGTGTCCTCCACACCTCTCTACCAATCCCTCCACTGACCTCCATTCAGTGTCCTCCACACCTCTCTACCAATCCCTCCACTGACCTCCATTCAGTGTCCTCCACCCCTCTCTACCAATCCCACCACTGACCTCCATTCAGTGTCCTCCACCCCTCTCCACCAATCCCTCCACTGACCTCCATTCAGTGTCCTCCACCCCTCTCTACCAATCCCTCCACTGACCTCCATTCAGTGTCCTCCACCCCTCTCTACCAATCCCACCACTGACCTCCATTCAGTGTCCTCCACCCCTCTCTGCCAATCCCTCCACTGACCTCCATTCAGTGTCCTCCACCCCTCTCTACCAATCCCACCACTGACCTCCATTCAGTGTCCTCCACCCCTCTCTACCAATCCCTCCACTGACCTCCATTCAGTGTCCTCCACCCCTCTCTACCAATCCCTCCACTGACCTCCATTCAGTGTCCTCCACCCCTCTCTGCCAATCCCTCCACTGACCTCCATTCAGTGTCCTCCACCCCTCTCTACCAATCCCTCCACTGGTCTCCATTCAGTGTCCTCCACCCCTCTCCACCAATCCCTCCACTGACCTCCATTCAGTGTCCTCCACCCCTCTCTACCAATCCCTCCACTGACCTCCATTCAGTGTCCTCCACCCCTCTCTACCAATCCCACCACTGACCTCCATTCAGTGTCCTCCACCCCTCTCTGCCAATCCCTCCACTGACCTCCATTCAGTGTCCCCCACCCCTCTCTACCAATCCCACCACTGACCTCCATTCAGTGTCCTCCACCCCTCTCTACCAATCCCTCCACTGACCTCCATTCAGTGTCCTCCACCCCTCTCTACCAATCCCTCCACTGACCTCCATTCAGTGTCCTCCACCCCTCTCTACCAATCCCTCCACTGACCTCCATTCAGTGTCCTCCACCCCTCTCTGCCAATCCCTCCACTGACCTCCATTCAGTGTCCTCCACTCCTCTCTACCAATCCCTCCACTGACCTCCATTCAGTGTCCTCCACCCCTCTCTACCAATCCCTCCACTGACCTCCATTCAGTGTCCTCCACCCCTCTCTACCAATCCCTCCACTGACCTCCATTCAGTGTCCTCCACCCCTCTCTACCAATCCCACCACTGACCTCCATTCAGTGTTCTCCACCCCTCTCTACCAATCCCTCCACTGGTCTCCATTCAGTGTCCTCCACCCCTCTCTACCAATCCCTCCACTGACCTCCATTCAGTGTCCTCCACCCCTCTCTACCAATCCCTCCACTGATCTCCATTCAGTGTCCTCCACCCCTCTCTACCAATCCCTCCACTGACCTCCATTCAGTGTCCTCCACCCCTCTCCACCAATCCCTCCACTGACCTCCATTCAGTGTCCTCCACCCCTCTCTACCAATCCCTCCACTGGTCTCCATTCATTGTCCTCCACCCCCTCTACCAATCCCTCCACTGACCTCCATTCAGTGTCCTCCACCCCTCTCTACCAATCCCTCCACTGACCTCCATTCAACGTCCTCCACCCCTCTCTACCAATCCCTCCACTGACCTCCATTCAGTGTCCTCCACCCCTCTCTACCAATCCCTCCACTGACCTCCATTCAGTGTCCTCCATTCCCTCTCTACCAATCCCTCCACTGACCTCCATTCAGTGTCCTCCACCCCTCTCTACCAATCCCTCCACTGGCCTCCATTTAGTGTCCTCCACCCCTCTCTACCAATCCCTCCACTGGTCTCCATTCAGTGTCTTCCACCCCTCTCTACCAATCCCTCCACTGACCTCCATTCAGTGTCCTCCACCCCTCTCTACCAATCCTTCCACTGGTCTCCATTCAGTGTCCTCCACCCCTCTCTGCCAATCCCTCCACTGACCTCCATTCAGTGTCCTCCACTCCTCTCTACCAATCCCTCCACTGACCTCCATTCAGTGTCCTCCACCCCTCTCTACCAATCCCTCCACTGACCTCCATTCCGTGTCCTCCACCCCTCTCTACCAATCCCTCCACTGACCTCCATTCAGTGTCCTCCACCCCTCTCTACCAATCCTTCCACTGACCTCCATTCAGTGTCCTCCACCCCTCTCTACCAATCCCTCCACTGACCTCCATTCAGTGTTCTCCACCCCTCTCTACCAATCCCTCCACTGGTCTCCATTCAGTGTCCTCCACCCCTCTCTACCAATCCCTCCACTGACCTCCATTCAGTGTCCTCCACCCCTCTCTACCAATCCCTCCACTGATCTCCATTCAGTGTCCTCCACCCCTCTCTACCAATCCCTCCACTGACCTCCATTCAGTGTCCTCCACCCCTCTCCACCAATCCCTCCACTGACCTCCATTCAGTGTCCTCCACCCCTCTCTACCAATCCCTCCACTGGTCTCCATTCATTGTCCTCCACCCCTTCTACCAATCCCTCCACTGACCTCCATTCAGTGTCCTCCACCCCTCTCTACCAATCCCTCCACTGACCTCCATTCAACGTCCTCCACCCCTCTCTACCAATCCCTCCACTGACCTCCATTCAGTGTCCTCCACCCCTCTCTACCAATCCCTCCACTGACCTCCATTCAGTGTCCTCCACCCCTCTCTGCCAATCCCTTCACTGGTCTCCATTCAGTGTCCTCCACCCCTCTCTACCAATCCCTCCACTGACCTCTATTCAGTGTCCTCCACCCCTCTCTACCAATCCCCCCACTGGTTTCCATTCAGTGTCCTCCACCCCTCTCTGCCAATCCCTCCACTGGTCTCCATTCAGTGTCCTCCACCCCTCTCTACCAATCCCTCCACTGACCTCCATTCAGTGTCCTCCACCCCTCTCTACCAATCCCTCCACTGGTCTCCATTCAGTGTCCTCCACCCCTCTCTACCAATCCCTCCACTGGTCTCCATTCATTGTCCTCCACCCCTTCTACCAATCCCTCCACTGACCTCCATTCAGTGTCCTCCACCCCTCTCTACCAATCCCTCCACTGACCTCCATTCAGTGTCCTCCACCCCTCTCTACCAATCCCTCCACTGACCTCCATTCAGTGTCCTCCACACCTCTCTACCAATCCCTCCACTGACCTCCATTCAGTGTCCTCCACCCCTCTCTACCAATCCCTCCACTGGTCTCCATTCAGTGTCCTCCACCCCTCTCTACCAATCCCTCCACTGACCTCCATTCAGTGTCCTCCACCCCTCTCTACCAATCCCTCCACTGGTCTCCATTCAGTGTCTTCCACCCCTCTCTACCAATCCCTCCACTGACCTCCATTCAGTGTCCTCCACCCCTCTCTACCAATCCCTCCACTGACCTCCATTCACTGTCCTCCACCCCTCTCTGCCAATCCCTCCACTGACCTCCATTCAGTGTCCTCCACCCCTCTCTACCAATCCCTCCACTGACCTCCATTCAGTGTCCTCCACCCCTCTCTACCAATCCCTCCACTGACCTCCATTCAGTGTCCTCCACCCCTCTCTACCAATCCCCCCACTGGTTTCCATTCAGTGTCCTCCACCCCTCTCTGCCAATCCCTCCACTGGTCTCCATTCAGTGTCCTCCACCCCTCTCTACCAATCCCTCCACTGACCTCCATTCAGTGTCCTCCACCCCTCTCTACCAATCCCTCCACTGGTCTCCATTCAGTGTCCTCCACCCCTCTCTACCAATCCCTCCACTGGTCTCCATTCATTGTCCTCCACCCCTTCTACCAATCCCTCCACTGACCTCCATTCAGTGTCCTCCACCCCTCTCTACCAATCCCACCACTGACCTCCATTCAGTGTTCTCCACCCCTCTCTACCAATCCCTCCACTGGTCTCCATTCAGTGTCCTCCACCCCTCTCTACCAATCCCTCCACTGACCTCCATTCAGTGTCCTCCACCCCTCTCTACCAATCCCTCCACTGGTCTCCATTCAGTGTCTTCCACCCCTCTCTACCAATCCCTCCACTGACCTCCATTCAGTGTCCTCCACCCCTCTCTACCAATCCCTCCACTGACCTCCATTCACTGTCCTCCACCCCTCTCTGCCAATCCCTCCACTGACCTCCATTCAGTGTCCTCCACCCCTCTCTACCAATCCCTCCACTGGTCTCCATTCAGTGTCCTCCACCCCTCTCTACCAATCCCTCCACTGACCTCCATTCAGTGTCCTCCACCCCTCTCTACCAATCCCTCCACTGATCTCCATTCAGTGTCCTCCACCCCTCTCTACCAATCCCTCCACTGACCTCCATTCAGTGTCCTCCACCCCTCTCCACCAATCCCTCCACTGACCTCCATTCAGTGTCCTCCACCCCTCTCTACCAATCCCTCCACTGGTCTCCATTCATTGTCCTCCACCCCTTCTACCAATCCCTCCACTGACCTCCATTCAGTGTCCTCCACCCCTCTCTACCAATCCCTCCACTGACCTCCATTCAACGTCCTCCACCCCTCTCTACCAATCCCTCCACTGACCTCCATTCAGTGTCCTCCACCCCTCTCTGCCAATCCCTTCACTGGTCTCCATTCAGTGTCCTCCACCCCTCTCTACCAATCCCTCCACTGACCTCTATTCAGTGTCCTCCACCCCTCTCTACCAATCCCCCCACTGGTTTCCATTCAGTGTCCTCCACCCCTCTCTGCCAATCCCTCCACTGGTCTCCATTCAGTGTCCTCCACCCCTCTCTACCAATCCCTCCACTGACCTCCATTCAGTGTCCTCCACCCCTCTCTACCAATCCCTCCACTGGTCTCCATTCAGTGTCCTCCACCCCTCTCTACCAATCCCTCCACTGGTCTCCATTCATTGTCCTCCACCCCTTCTACCAATCCCTCCACTGACCTCCATTCAGTGTCCTCCACCCCTCTCTACCAATCCCTCCACTGACCTCCATTCAGTGTCCTCCACCCCTCTCTACCAATCCCTCCACTGACCTCCATTCAGTGTCCTCCACACCTCTCTACCAATCCCTCCACTGACCTCCATTCAGTGTCCTCCACCCCTCTCTACCAATCCCTCCACTGGTCTCCATTCAGTGTCCTCCACCCCTCTCTACCAATCCCTCCACTGACCTCCATTCAGTGTCCTCCACCCCTCTCTACCAATCCCTCCACTGGTCTCCATTCAGTGTCTTCCACCCCTCTCTACCAATCCCTCCACTGACCTCCATTCAGTGTCCTCCACCCCTCTCTACCAATCCCTCCACTGACCTCCATTCACTGTCCTCCACCCCTCTCTGCCAATCCCTCCACTGACCTCCATTCAGTGTCCTCCACCCCTCTCTACCAATCCCTCCACTGACCTCCATTCAGTGTCCTCCACCCCTCTCTACCAATCCCTCCACTGACCTCCATTCAGTGTCCTCCACCCCTCTCTACCAATCCCCCCACTGGTTTCCATTCAGTGTCCTCCACCCCTCTCTGCCAATCCCTCCACTGGTCTCCATTCAGTGTCCTCCACCCCTCTCTACCAATCCCTCCACTGACCTCCATTCAGTGTCCTCCACCCCTCTCTACCAATCCCTCCACTGGTCTCCATTCAGTGTCCTCCACCCCTCTCTACCAATCCCTCCACTGGTCTCCATTCATTGTCCTCCACCCCTTCTACCAATCCCTCCACTGACCTCCATTCAGTGTCCTCCACCCCTCTCTACCAATCCCTCCACTGACCTCCATTCAGTGTCCTCCACCCCTCTCTACCAATCCCTCCACTGACCTCCATTCAGTGTCCTCCACACCTCTCTACCAATCCCTCCACTGACCTCCATTCAGTGTCCTCCACCCCTCTCTACCAATCCCTCCACTGGTCTCCATTCAGTGTCCTCCACCCCTCTCTACCAATCCCTCCACTGACCTCCATTCAGTGTCCTCCACCCCTCTCTACCAATCCCTCCACTGGTCTCCATTCAGTGTCTTCCACCCCTCTCTACCAATCCCTCCACTGACCTCCATTCAGTGTCCTCCACCCCTCTCTACCAATCCCTCCACTGACCTCCATTCACTGTCCTCCACCCCTCTCTGCCAATCCCTCCACTGACCTCCATTCAGTGTCCTCCACCCCTCTCTACCAATCCCTCCACTGACCTCCATTCAGTGTCCTCCACCCCTCTCTACCAATCCCTCCACTGGCCTCCATTCAGTGTCCCAAGACCTCCTGCTCTCTAGCTCCATTGTCCCCTCCTCCTTCCATGCTTGCCTGCAGGACTTCTCCAGAGCTTCTCCCATCCTCTGGAACTCCCTACCCCAATCTGTTCCGACTGTCCCCTAATCTATCCATCTTTAGACGATCCCTGAAAACCCTTCTCTACAAAGAAGCCTATTCTGCTTCTAACTAATACACTGTTTTACTTCCTCCATCAGCTCATCCCCCCCCCCCCCCCCCCACAGCTATTACCTTTTGTATCAATTGACCCTCCCCTCCTAGATTGTAAGCTCTCAGGATCAGGGCCCTCTGATTCCTCTTCTACCAAATTGTAATGTAACTGTAATGTCTGCCCTCATGTTGTAAAGTGCTGCGCAAACTGTTGGCGCTTTATAAATCCTGTATAATAATAATAACTTGCAATATCACACGGCACCTCTGACTTATTCACATCCCAATAGCTTGTTTAGTGAGAATCATATTTGTTCTGTATTATTTATTTTTTTAGGTCCATTCAGCTCCTGTGTCTCCAATGACCTAGACTGCCTGCACACAGCTCCACATGTATAAACAATTGGCTCTTGAACACTTGATGGGCCTCTGCACCCATGTGAGTGACCCAGGAGAACATGAATATTGATCAGGAATTGGTAGGAAATGGTCATTATAGATGGGAACTCACCATGTTGTTTTCTGCTCTCCCGGAGGTCATTTGCGGGTCCCCTCAGATCGATCAGTGTAAAGACCTCAATGGTGACATCCAGAGCCCCTTCTTCTCCATATACGTTTATCAGGATATCCTTGGTGGTGATCCAGTCGGCATTTTCTAGTTTTCCTCGCGGGATGGGACGTTTATCTCCATAGTAGAAATCAGACAATTTGTTCCTAAATCTCTTGAAGTCATTTCCCTTCAGATCCTCCAGAGAATATATGATAAGATCCCCGGGGGTTTGTTTCCTCTTTCTCCAAACACCAGGAGCCGACCCTGCAGAGAGCACAATCACCAACCATAAACATTCGTCCGGATTGGACAGTTTCTGACACATGACAGCAGATAAGTCTCTGGTGGCAGCTGGAAATGTCACGCTTCGAAATTGCGCCCGCTCGTGGAATGGGGCGTCAAACTTTTACCCTCAAAAATCTCCATAAGCGACATTTAAAAAATTCTACAGGTTGCATTTTTTATGTGACAGAGGAGGTCTAGGGCTAGAATTATCGCTCTCGCTCTACCGATCGCGGCGATACCTCACATGTGTGGTTTGCCCGCCGTTTTCATATGCGTTTGCTTCTGTGCGTGACCTCGTCGGGACGGGGGGGGGGGGGGGTTTAAAAAATTTTTTTTTTATTATTATTATTTACTTTACTTGATTTTATTTATTTTCACACTTAAAAAAAAAATAATAATTAATGGATCACTTTTTATTCCTATTACAAGGAATGTAAACATCCTTTGTAATAGAAAAAAGCATGGCGGGTCCTCTTATATATGAGATCTGAGGGCAAAAAGTCCTCGGATCTCATATTTGGACTTAAATGCCCTCCTCTGGTATAGAGACGAGTGGGGGGGGGGCCATCTTAGCCTCACTCGTCTCCATACCCGGCCATTGACAGGACCCGATCGCCTCCACCGCTACCGACGGCTCCGGTAAGCGGCGGGAGGGCTCGGGAGGGGGGGGGGGGTGGCATCTCTCCCGCCACCCATAAAGGTGAACTCGCGGTGAACGCGCTGCGGAGACCACTGTTATTGTACACAGGACCACCTCCTGTAAAGAGGGATACCTCGGTTGTGGCAGATACCGAGATATCCCTCTTCAAAAAGGGGACGTATATTTACAGGAGGCGGTCCTTAAGTGGATAAAGAGCCTATAGAAGGGAAAGGAAATGATCTCCCAATATGTCTATGTCATGTAGCGCTGGCTCCAGACGACCCAGCACTATGGTTTTTTGAAAAGTTAAAGGGGAGCTCCACCCTAAAGTGGACCTTCCGCTCATTGGAACCCTCCCCCCCTCCGGCGCCACAATTGGCACCTTTCAGGGGGGAGGGGGGTGCAGGTACCTGTACAGTACAGATATCTGCACCCACTTCCGGGATAGATATCTGCAGAAGCCACGCCCCTTTCCGCAGAATCTACGCCCCTTTCTGCAGGTCCCCCGCTGCCTGCTGGGAAACACACGGATCCCAGAGACAGCGGGGACCATCCTTATTGCGCAGTAGGGAACCGGGAAATGAAGCTGCAAGGCTCCACTTCCTGATTCCCATACCCAAGATGGCGGCGGCAGCACCCGAGAGACGATCGAGAGATCGGCTTCGGGTGCTGACATCGCGGGCGCGCTGGACAGGTAAGTGTCGCTATTTTAAAAGTCAGCAGCTGCAGTATTTGTAGCTGCTGGCTTTAAAAAAAATAAAATACGGCGGAACTCCCGGCGGACTCCCGCTTTAATTTGCCTGAAACCACAGTTGGGTTTCGGGACTATTTCTCTAAATTTCTTGTTTCAGTACCAGTCCAGCTGGGTTGCACTGGGTCCTCCTTGACCGCAGGTGTCGCTGTCACCGCTGGGGCAAGAGTAGAAACGCAGTCTAGCTGGGTGCATTGAATACCATTATTCCCTCGGAACCAGCCCAGTGGGAGTGTTTTTCTGCTGTGCATTCTGGGGGGTGGTATTTAAGGTACCAATGCCATGTGTTCGGGTTTTGTGTTTTTTATTCTTTGTCTGTTTGGTTCTGGTGGTCCTCCTGACCTGGGGTGCGGAACCATGCATCCTGAGTCTCGGGGGCCGGCTGGCCCGAGGCGACGCAACTGCAGGGACAGGCCCGAGTGAAGTTTTGGGGCCTACTGATCCAAGGGTGCTCCGGTGCCGTCTCATCTGAAGGGAGAGGCCCAGCAACCGAAGAACCCCAGGGGAGCACTCTTCAGGAGAAGGCCGTGTGCAAGGCTGGCTTCTCTGAAGCAGCCTGGAGGCTTAGTTGAAGGACGCAACCCGGATCTACACTCATACGGTATCGCCGGATCGGCTGAGAGAACCTGGTACCGTATGATCGCTCTTTAACAACTTCAACCCCGGACCATTTTGCTGGTCAAAGACCAGACCACTTTTTGTGATTCGGCGCTGCGTCGCTTTAACTGACAATTGCGCGGTCGTGCGACGTGGCTCCCAAACAAAATTGACATCCTTTTTTCCCCACAAATAGAGCTTTCTTTTGGTGGTATTTGATCACCTCTGCGGTTTTTATTTTTTGCACTATAAACAAAAATAGAGAGACAGTTTTGAAAAAAACGCATTATTTTTTACTTTTTGTTATAATAAATATCCCCCAAAAATATATAAAAAAACATTTTTTCCCTCAGTTTAGGCCGATACGTATTCTTCTACATATTTTTGGTAAAAAAAAGAATCGCAATAAGCGATTATTGATTAGACATGTGCAGAGTAAAATATTTCGTTTCGGAATTTCGTTTTCGTCCGAAAACTTAATTTATTTAGTTACTCCCGAAATTCGTTTTTATTTATTTCGTTTTTCGTTCAAAAATTGCATTCGTCCGAAAATCCACGTGAATTACGGTCGAATCTGTCTTGGAAGGCTTATGGTGTCTGTCGAATGTATAAAGAAGATTCGATGGAGCTAGTAAACAGCATACTTTAGAACCCTATTAAAGTCTATGGGACTCCAACGTTCAAAATCTAAAGTGCTCATTTTAAAGGCTAATATGCAAGTTACTGTCCTAAAAAAGTGTTTGGGGACCCGGGTCCTGCCCCAGGGGAGTGTTTGGGGACCCGGGTCCTGCCCCAGGGGAGTGTTTGGGGACCCGGGTCCTGCCCCAGGGCAGTGTTTGGGGCCCTGGGTCCTGCCCCAGGGGAGTGTTTGGGGACCCGGGTCCTGCCCCAGGGGAGTGTTTGGGGACCCGGGTCCTGCCCCAGGGGAGTGTTTGGGGACCCGGGTCCTGCCCCAGGGGAGTGTTTGGGGACCCGGGTCCTGCCCCAGGGGAGTGTTTGGGGACCCGGGTCCTGCCCCAGGGGAGTGTTTGGGGACCCGGGTCCTGCCCCAGGGGAGTGTTTGGGGACCTGGGTCCTGCGGACCCGGGTCCTGCCCCAGGGGAGTGTTTGGGGACCCGGGTCCTGCCCCAGGGAGTGTTTGGGGACCCGGGTCCTGCCCCAGGGCAGTGTTTGGGGCCCTGGGTCCTGCCCCAGGGGAGTGTTTGGGGACCCGGGTCCTGCCCCAGGGGAGTGTTTGGGGACCCGGGTCCTGCCCCAGGGGAGTGTTTGGGTATTAAAATCACTGCTCCTGAAAAAACGGCCATTTTTAAAACTTTTTTTTAGCATTGATCCATGTCCCCTGGGGCAGGACCCGGGTCCCCAAACACTCCCCTGGGGCAGGACCCAGGGCCCCAAACACTCCCCTGGGGCAGGACCCAGGGCCCCAAACACTCCCCTGGGGCAGGACCCAGGGCCCCAAACACTCCCCTGGGGCAGGACCCAGGGCCCCAAACACTCCCCTGGGGCAGGACCCGGGTCCCCAAACACTCCCCTGGGGCAGGACCCAGGGCCCCAAACACTCCCCTGGGGCAGGACCCAGGGCCCCAAACACTCCCCTGGGGCAGGACCCAGGGCCCCAAACACTCCCCTGGGGCAGGACCCGGGTCCTGCCCCAGGGGACATGGATCAATGCTAAAAAAAAGTTTTAAAAACGGCCGTTTTTTCGGGAGCAGTGATTTTAATAATGATTAAAGTGAATCAATTAAAGTGTAATATTCCTTTAAATTTCATACCTGGGGGGTGTCTATAGTATGCCTGTGAAGGGGCGCATGTTTCCCGTGCTTAGAACTGTCACTGCACAAAGTGTCATTTCTGCAGGAAAAAAAGTCCTTTAAAATCACTTGCGGCTATTATGAATTGTCGGCTCCGTAATACAGAGAACACTCATTGAAAGTCATTGATTAAAAAAAAAAGTGTGGGGGTCCCCTAAATTCAATTACCAGGCCCTTCAGGTCTGGTATGGATATTAAGGGGAACCCCGCATCAAATTTAAAAAAAAATTGACGTGGGGGTCCCCCTAAAAATCCATAGCAGACCCTTTATCCGAGCACGCAACCTGGCAGGCCGCAGGAAAAGAGGGGGGGACGAGAGAGCGGCCCCCCCTCCCTCCTGAACCGTACCAGGCCACATACCCTCAACATTGGGAGGATGCTTTGGGGGTCTGTGACCCCTCAAATCACCTTGTCCCCATGTTGATGAGGACAAGGGCCTCATCCCCACAACCCTGGCCGGTGGTTGTGGGGGTCTGCAGGCGGGGGGCTTATCAAAATAAAAAAAAATAAAAAAAAGATTCCAGCGGTGATAATCCACTCTTGCTATCCAGCGACGGACGATGAGATCAGCGTCACTTGTTGCTAGGCAGAACGGGGAGATGCTGTTTACAACGGCATCTCCCAATTCAGCCGCCCGGTGAGACGATCGCGGGTATGCCCGCGGGCGATTGAGTCCACGGGACCCGTGACCGGACTCACGGGGGGTCCTGACCAGCAGCGCTCGTGATGGCAGGGCGGCATTAAAGATTGGACGTACCTGTACGCCAATATGCCTGCCCGTGCCATTCTGCCGACGTACATCGGCGTGTGCCGGTCGGGAACGGGTTTAATTTATCCACATCCCTCAGTAACGCTCAAGTGTACACCACAGGTCTGTGGCAGAGAGTTTTGGGACGTCTACCACGGGAATCCTAAACAGGGAAGCAAACAAGGAGGTAACGGTAAGCCCAATAAAACAAGCAGCTCCTTCGGGGGTCAGTGCTACAATCATATCCCCCAATATGTCTAGATGTACATTATCCTATGGAGGGATTGGCTTCCCTGTAATAATATCACATGACTGCCTCCATGAAGGTAAGTTGTGACTTAAATCTAAATAAGCAGCGTAAAGTATTACAGAGGAGTAATAAAATATGGCAAATACTAAACATGCTCCTCAAACAGTAGCGGAACTACCAGAGTTGCAGCAGTCGCACTTGTGACTGGGCCCTGGAGCTTCACCACTGGGGGGGGGAGTGGCCTGGCCGTTCTCCACCATCAGGGGCGTGTCCGGCCATTCTTCTGGCTGTGCTTAGCTAGTGCTAGGAACCCGGCCCCATGTTCCGGGGGGGGGGGGGGGGGGGGGTGACCCGTCAGTACCCTCCAGCATACCATAATCTTTTTCCCATTGTGGGCTCTGATTATCCTAGAGCGATCTGGCTTCTATTTCTGACCCCTCCGCCAATCCCTCCACTGACCTCCATTCAGTGTCCTCCACCCCTCTCTGCCAATCCCTCCACTGACCTCCATTCAGTGTCCTCCACCCCTCTCTACCAATCCCTCCACTGCCCTCCATTCAGTGTCCTCCACCCCTCTCTACCAATCCCTCCACTGACCTCCATTCAGTATCCTCCACCCCTCTCTACCAATCCCTCCACTGACCTCCATTCAGTGTCCTCCACCCCTCTCTACCAATCCCTCCACTGACCTCCATTCAGTGTCCTCCACCCCTCTCTACTAATCCCTCCACTGGTCTCCATTCAGTGTCCTCCACCCCTCTCTACCAATCCCTCCACTGACCTCCATTCAGTGTCCTCCACCCCTCTCTACCAATCCCTCCACTGACCTCCATTCAGTGTCCTCCATCCCTCTCTACCAATCCCTCCACTGACCTCCATTCAGTGTCCTCCACCCCTCTCTACCAATCCCTCCACTGACCTCCATTCAGTGTCCTACACCCCTCTCTACCAATCCCTCCACTGATCTCCATTCAGTGTCCTCCACCCCTCTCTACCAATCCCTCCACTGACCTCCATTCAGTGTCCTCCACCTCTCTCTACCAATCCCCCCACTGACCTCCATTCAGTGTCCTCCACCCCTCTCTACCAATCCCTCCACTGACCTCCATTCAGTGTCCTCCACCCCTCTCTACCAATCCCTCCACTGACCTCCATTCAGTGTCCTCCACTCCTCTCTACCAATCCCTCCACTGCCCTCCATTCAGTGTCCTCCACCCCTCTCTACCAATCCCTCCACTGATCTCCATTCAGTGTCCTCCACCCCTCTCTACCAATCCCTCCACTGACCTCCATTCACTGTCCTCCACCCCTCTCTACCAATCCCTCCACTGGTCTCCATTCAGTGTCCTCCACCCCTCTCTACCAATCCCTCCACTGACCTCCATTCAGTGTCCTCCACCCCTCTCTACCAATCCCTCCACTGACCTCCATTCAGTGTCCTCCACCCCTCTCTACCAATCCCTCCACTGACCTCCATTCAGTGTCCTCCACTCCTCTCTACCAATCCCTCCACTGACCTCCATTCAGTGTCCTCCACCCCTCTCTACCAATCCCTCCACTGACCTCCATTCAGTGTCCTCCAACCCTCTCTACCAATCCCTCCACTGACCTCCATTCAGTGTCCTCCACCCCTCTCTGCCAATCCCCCCACTGGTCTCCATTCAGTGTCCTCCACCCCTCTCTACCAATCCCTCCACTGACCTCCATTCAGTGTCCTCCACCCCTCTCTACCAATCCCTCCACTGACCTCCATTCAGTGTCCTCCACCCCTCTCTACCAATCCCTCCACTGACCTCCATTCAGTATCCTCCACCCCTCTCTACCAATCCCTCCACTGACCTCCATTCAGTGTCCTCCACCCCTCTCTACCAATCCCTCCACTGACCTCCATTCAGTGTCCTCCACCCCTCTCTACCAATCCATCCACTGATCTCCATTCAGTGTCCTCCACCCCTCTCTACCAATCCCTCCACTGACCTCCATTCAGTGTCCTCCACCCCTCTCTACCAATCCCTCCACTGACCTCCATTCAGTATCCTCCACCCCTCTCTACCAATCCCTCCACTGACCTCCATTCAGTGTCCTCCACCCCTCTCTACCAATCCCTCCACTGACCTCCATTCAGTGTCCTCCACCCCTCTCTACCAATCCCTCCACTGACCTCCATTCAGTGTCCTCCACTCCTCTCTACCAATCCCTCCACTGACCTCCATTCAGTGTCCTCCACCCCTCTCTACCAATCCCTCCACTGACCTCCATTCAGTGTCCTCCAACCCTCTCTACCAATCCCTCCACTGACCTCCATTCAGTGTCCTCCACCCCTCTCTGCCAATCCCCCCACTGGTCTCCATTCACTGTCCTCCACCCCTCTCTACCAATCCCTCCACTGACCTCCATTCAGTGTCCTCCACTCCTCTCTACCAATCCCTCCACTGACCTCCATTCAGTGTCCTCCACCCCTCTCTACCAATCCCTCCACTGACCTCCATTCAGTGTCCTCCACCCCTCTCTACCAATCCCTCCACTGACCTCCATTCAGTATCCTCCACCCCTCTCTACCAATCCCTCCACTGACCTCCATTCAGTGTCCTCCACCCCTCTCTACCAATCCCTCCACTGACCTCCATTCAGTGTCCTCCACCCCTCTCTACCAATCCCTCCACTGACCTCCATTCAGTGTCCTCCATCCCTCTCTACCAATCCCTCCACTGACCTCCATTCAGTGTCCTCCACCCCTCTCTACCAATCCCTCCACTGACCTCCATTCAGTGTCCTCCACCCCTCTCTACCAATCCCTCCACTGACCTCCATTCAGTGTCCTCCACCCCTCTCTACCAATCCCTCCACTGACCTCCATTCAGTGTCCTCCACCCCTCTCTACCAATCCCTCCACTGACCTCCATTCAGTATCCTCCACCCCTCTCTACCAATCCCTCCACTGACCTCCATTCAGTGTCCTCCACCCCTCTCTACCAATCCCTCCACTGACCTCCATTCAGTGTCCTCCACCCCTCTCTACCAATCCATCCACTGATCTCCATTCAGTGTCCTCCACCCCTCTCTACCAATCCCTCCACTGACCTCCATTCAGTGTCCTCCACCCCTCTCTACCAATCCCTCCACTGACCTCCATTCAGTATCCTCCACCCCTCTCTACCAATCCCTCCACTGACCTCCATTCAGTGTCCTCCACCCCTCTCTACCAATCCCTCCACTGACCTCCATTCAGTGTCCTCCACCCCTCTCTACCAATCCCTCCACTGACCTCCATTCAGTGTCCTCCACTCCTCTCTACCAATCCCTCCACTGACCTCCATTCAGTGTCCTCCACCCCTCTCTACCAATCCCTCCACTGACCTCCATTCAGTGTCCTCCAACCCTCTCTACCAATCCCTCCACTGACCTCCATTCAGTGTCCTCCACCCCTCTCTGCCAATCCCCCCACTGGTCTCCATTCACTGTCCTCCACCCCTCTCTACCAATCCCTCCACTGACCTCCATTCAGTGTCCTCCACTCCTCTCTACCAATCCCTCCACTGACCTCCATTCAGTGTCCTCCACCCCTCTCTACCAATCCCTCCACTGACCTCCATTCAGTGTCCTCCACCCCTCTCTGCCAATCCCCCCACTGGTCTCCATTCACTGTCCTCCACCCCTCTCTACCAATCCCTCCACTGACCTCCATTCAGTGTCCTCCACTCCTCTCTACCAATCCCTCCACTGGTCTCCATTCAGTGTCCTCCACCCCTCTCTACCAATCCCTCCACTGACCTCCATTCAGTGTCCTCCACCCCTCTCTACCAATCCCTCCACTGACCTCCATTCAGTGTCCTCCACCCCTCTCTACCAATCACTCCACTGACCTCCATTCAGTGTCCTCCACCCCTCTCTACCAATCCCTCCACTGACCTCCATTCAGTGTCCTCCACCCCTCTCTGCCAATCCCTCCACTGACCTCCATTCAGTGTCCTCCACCCCTCTCTACCAATCACTCCACTGACCTCCATTCAGTGTCCTCCACCCCTCTCTACCAATCCCTCCACTGACCTCCATTCAGTGTCCTCCACTCCTCTCTACCAATCCCTCCACTGGTCTCCATTCAGTGTCCTCCACCCCTCTCTACCAATCCCTCCACTGACCTCCATTCAGTGTCCTCCACCCCTCTCTACCAATCCCTCCACTGACCTCCATTCAGTGTCCTCCACCCCTCTCTACCAATCACTCCACTGACCTCCATTCAGTGTCCTCCACCCCTCTCTACCAATCACTCCACTGACCTCCATTCAGTGTCCTCCACCCCTCTCTACCAATCCCTCCACTGGTCTCCATTCAGTGTCCTCCACCCCTCTCTACCAATCACTCCACTGACCTCCATTCAGTGTCCTCCACCCCTCTCTACCAATCCCTCCACTGACCTCCATTCAGTGTCCTCCACCCCTCTCTACCAATCCCTCCACTGACCTCCATTCAGTGTCCTCCACCCCTCTCTACCAATCCCTCCACTGACCTCCATTCAGTGTCCTCCACCCCTCTCTACCAATCCCTCCACTGGCCTCCATTCAGTGTCCTCCACCCCTCTCTACCAATCCCTCCACTGACCTCCATTCAGTGTCCTCCACCCCTCTCTACCAATCCCTCCACTGACCTCCATTCAGTGTCCTCCACCCCTCTCTACCAATCCTTCCACTGACCACCATTCAGTGTCCTCCACCCCTCTCTACCAATCCCTCCACTGACCTCCATTCAGTGTCCTCCACCCCTCTCTACCAATCCCTCCACTGACCTCCATTCAGTGTCCTCCACCCCTCTCCACCAATCCCTCCACTGACCTCCATTCAGTGTCCTCCACCCCTCTCTACCAATCCCTCCACTGACCTACATTCAGTGTCCTCCACCCCTCTCTACCAATCCCTCCACTGGTCTCCATTCAGTGTCCTCCACCCCTCTCTACCAATCCCTCCACTGACCTCCATTCAGTGTCCTCCACCCCTCTCTACCAATCCCTCCACTGACCTCCATTCAGTGTCCTCCACCCCTCTCTACCAATCCCTCCACTGACCTCCATTCAGTGTCCTCCACCCCTCTCTACCAATCCCTCCACTGACCTCCATTCAGTGTCCTCCACCCCTCTCTACCAATCCCTCCACTGACCTTCATTCAGTGTCCTCCATCCCTCTCTACCAATCCCTCCACTGGTCTCCATTCAGTGTCCTCCATCCCTCTCTACCAATCCCTCCACTGGCCTCCATTCAGTGTCCTCCACCCCTCTCTACCAATCCCTCCACTGACCTCCATTCAGTGTCCTCCACCCCTCTCTACCAATCCCTCCACTGATCTCCATTCAGTGTCCTCCACCCCCCTCTACCAATCCCTCCACTGACCTCCATTCAGTGTCCTCCACCCCTCTCTACCAATCCCTCCACTGACCTCCATTCAGTGTCCTCCACCCCTCTCTACCAATCCCTCCATTGACCTCCATTCAGTGTCCTCCACCCCTCTCTACCAATCCCTCCACTGACCTCCATTCAGTGTCCTCCACCCCTCTCTACCAATCCCTCCACTGATCTCCATTCAGTGTCCTCCACCCCTCTCTACCAATCCCTCCACTGACCTCCATTCAGTGTCCTCCACCCCTCTCTACCAATCCCTCCACCGACCTCCATTCAGTGTCCTCCACCCCTCTCTACCAATCCCTCCACTGACCTCCATTCAGTGTCCTCCACCCCTCTCTACCAATCCCTCCACTGACCTCCATTCAGTGTCCTCCACCCCTCTCTACCAATCCCTCCAATGACCTCCATTCAGTGTCCTCCACCCCTCTCTACCAATCCCTCCACTGACCTCCATTCAGTGTCCTCCACCCCTCTCTACCAATCCCTCCACTGGCCTCCATTCAGTGTCCTCCACCCCTCTCTACCAATCCCTCCACTGACCTCCATTCAGTGTCCTCCACCCCTCTCTGCCAATGCCTTCACTGGTCTCCATTCAGTGTCCTCCACCCCTCTCTACCAATCCCTCCACTGACCTCCATTCAGTGTCCTCCACCCCTCTCTACCAATCCCTCCACTGACCTCCATTCAGTGTCCTCCACCCCTCTCTACCAATCACTCCACTGACCTCCATTCAGTGTCCTCCACCCCTCTCTACCAATCCCTCCACTGACCTCCATTCAGTGTCCTCCACCCCTCTCTACCAATCCCTCCAGTGACCTCCATTCAGTGTCCTCCACCCCTCTCTACCAATCCCTCCACTGACCTCCATTCAGTGTCCTCCACCCCTCTCTACCAATCCCTCCACTGACCTCCATTCAGTGTCCTCCACCCTTCTCTACCAATCCTTCCACTGGTCTCCATTCAGTGTCCTCCACCCCTCTCTACCAATCCCTCCACTGACCTCCATTCAGTGTCCTCCACCCCTCTCTACCAATCCCTCCACTGACCTCCATTCAGTGTCCTCCACCCCTCTCTACCAATCCCTCCACTGACCTCCATTCAGTGTCCTCCACCCCTCTCTACCAATCCCTCCACTGACCTCCATTCAGTGTCCTCCACCCCTCTCTACCAATCCCTCCACTCACCTCCATTCAGTGTCCTCCACCCCTCTCTACCAATCCCTCCACTGACCTCCATTCAGCGTCCTCCACCCCTCTCTACCAATCCATCCACTGACCTTCCATTCAGTGTCTTCCACCCCTCTCTACCAATTCCTCCACTGACCTCCATTCAGTGTCCTCCACCCCTCTCTACCAATCCCTCCACTGACCTCCATTCAGTGTCCTCCACCCCTCTCTACCAATCCCTCCACTGACCTCCATTCAGTGTCCTCCACCCCTCTCTACCAATCCCTCCACTGACCTCCATTCAGTGTCCTCCACTCCTCTCTACCAATCCCTCCACTGACCTCCATTCAGTGTCCTCCACCCCTCTCTACCAATCCCTCCACTGACCTCCATTCAGTGTCCTCCAACCCTCTCTACCAATCCCTCCACTGACCTCCATTCAGTGTCCTCCACCCCTCTCTGCCAATCCCCCCACTGGTCTCCATTCACTGTCCTCCACCCCTCTCTACCAATCCCTCCACTGACCTCCATTCAGTGTTCTCCACCCCTCTCTACCAATCCCTCCACTGACCTCCATTCAGTGTCCTCCACCCCTCTCTACCAATCCCTCCACTGACCTCCATTCAGTGTCCTCCACCCCTCTCTACCAATCCCTCCACTGGTCTCCATTCAGTGTCCTCCACCCCTCTCTACCAATCCCTCCACTGGTCTCCATTCAGTGTCCTCCACCCCTCTCTACCAATCCCTCCACTGACCTCCATTCAGTGTCCTCCACCCCTCTCTACCAATCCCTCCACTGGTCTCCATTCAGTGTCCTCCACCCCTCTCTACCAATCCCTCCACTGACCTCCATTCAGTGTCCTTCACCCCTCTCTACCAATCCCTCCACTGACCTCCATTCAGTGTCCTCCACCCCCCTCTACCAATCCCTCCACTGGCCTCCATTCAGTGTCCTCCACCCCTCTCTACCAATCCCTCCACTGGTCTCCATTCACTGTCCTCCACCCCTCTCTACCAATCCCTCCACTGGTCTCCATTCAGTGTCCTCCACCCCTCTCTACCAATCCCTCCACTGACCTCCATTCAGTGTCCTCCACCCCTCTCTACCAATCCCTCCACTGACCTCCATTCAGTGTCCTTCACCCCTCTCTACCAATCCCTCCACTGACCTCCATTCAGTGTCCTCCACCCCTCTCTACCAATCCCTCCACTGACCTCCATTCAGTGTCCTCCACCCCTCTCTACCAATCCCTCCACTGACCTCCATTCAGTGTCCTTCACCCCTCTCTACCAATCCCTCCACTGACCTCCATTCAGTGTCCTCCACCCCTCTCTACCAATCCCTCCACTGACCTCCATTCAGTGTCCTCCACCCCTCTCTACCAATCCCTCCACTGACCTCCATTCAGTGTCCTCCACCCCTCTCTACCAATCCCTCCACTGGTCTCCATTCAGTGTCCTCCACCCCTCTCTACCAATCCCTCCACTGACCTCCATTCAGTGTCCTCCACCCCTCTCTACCAATCCCTCCACTGGTCTCCATTCAGTGTCCTCCACCCCTCTCTACCAATCCATCCACTGACCTCCATTCAGTGTCCTCCACCCCTCTCTACCAATCCATCCACTGACCTCCATTCAGTGTCCTTCACCCCTCTCTACCAATCCCTCCACTGACCTCCATTCAGTGTCCTCCACCCCTCTCTACCAATCCCTCCACTGACCTCCATTCAGTGTCCTTCACCTCTCTCTACCAATCCCTCCACTGACCTCCATTCAGTGTCCTCCACCCCTCTCTACCAATCCCTCCACTGGTCTCCATTCAGTGTCCTCCACCCCTCTCTACCAATCCCTCCACTGACCTCCATTCAGTGTCCTCCACCCCTCTCTACCAATCCCTCCACTGGTCTCCATTCAGTGTCCTCCACCCCTCTCTACCAATCCATCCACTGACCTCCATTCAGTGTCCTCCACCCCTCTCTACCAATCCCTTCACTGGTCTCCATTCAGTGTCCTCCACCCCTCTCTACCAATCCCTCCACTGACCTCCATTCAGTGTCCTCCACCCCTCTCTACCAATCCCTCCACTGACCTCCATTCAGTGTCCTTCACCCCTCTCTACCAATCCCTCCACTGACCTTCATTCAGTGTCCTCCACCCCCCTCTACCAATCCCTCCACTGGCCTCCATTCAGTGTCCTCCACCCCTCTCTACCAATCCCTCCACTGGTCTCCATTCACTGTCCTCCACCCCTCTCTACCAATCCCTCCACTGGTCTCCATTCAGTGTCCTCCACCCCTCTCTACCAATCCCTCCACTGACCTCCATTCAGTGTCCTCCACCCCTCTCTACCAATCCCTCCACTGACCTCCATTCAGTGTCCTCCACCCCTCTCTACCAATCCCTCCACTGCCCTCCATTCAGTGTCCTCCACCCCTCTCTACCAATCCCTCCACTGACCTCCATTCAGTATCCTCCACCCCTCTCTACCAATCCCTCCACTGACCTCCATTCAGTGTCCTCCACCCCTCTCTACCAATCCCTCCACTGACCTCCATTCAGTGTCCTCCACCCCTCTCTACCAATCCCTCCACTGACCTCCATTCAGTGTCCTCCATCCCTCTCTACCAATCCCTCCACTGACCTCCATTCAGTGTCCTCCACCCCTCTCTACCAATCCCTCCACTGATCTCCATTCAGTGTCCTCCACCCCTCTCTACCAATCCCTCCACTGACCTCCATTCAGTGTCCTCCACCTCTCTCTACCAATCCCCCCACTGACCTCCATTCAGTGTCCTCCACCCCTCTCTACCAATCCCTCCACTGACCTCCATTCAGTGTCCTCCACCCCTCTCTACCAATCCCTCCACTGACCTCCATTCAGTGTCCTCCACCCCTCTCTACCAATCCCTCCACTGATCTCCATTCAGTGTCCTCCACCCCTCTCTACCAATCCCTCCACTGACCTCCATTCACTGTCCTCCACCCCTCTCTACCAATCCCTCCACTGGTCTCCATTCAGTGTCCTCCACCCCTCTCTACCAATCCCTCCACTGACCTCCATTCAGTGTCCTCCACCCCTCTCTACCAATCCCTCCACTGACCTCCATTCAGTGTCCTCCACCCCTCTCTACCAATCCCTCCACTGACCTCCATTCAGTGTCCTCCACTCCTCTCTACCAATCCCTCCACTGACCTCCATTCAGTGTCCTCCACCCCTCTCTACCAATCCCTCCACTGACCTCCATTCAGTGTCCTCCAACCCTCTCTACCAATCCCTCCACTGACCTCCATTCAGTGTCCTCCACCCCTCTCTGCCAATCCCCCCACTGGTCTCCATTCAGTGTCCTCCACCCCTCTCTACCAATCCCTCCACTGACCTCCATTCAGTGTCCTCCACCCCTCTCTACCAATCCCTCCACTGACCTCCATTCAGTGTCCTCCACCCCTCTCTACCAATCCCTCCACTGACCTCCATTCAGTATCCTCCACCCCTCTCTACCAATCCCTCCACTGACCTCCATTCAGTGTCCTCCACCCCTCTCTACCAATCCCTCCACTGACCTCCATTCAGTGTCCTCCACCCCTCTCTACCAATCCATCCACTGATCTCCATTCAGTGTCCTCCACCCCTCTCTACCAATCCCTCCACTGACCTCCATTCAGTGTCCTCCACCCCTCTCTACCAATCCCTCCACTGACCTCCATTCAGTATCCTCCACCCCTCTCTACCAATCCCTCCACTGACCTCCATTCAGTGTCCTCCACCCCTCTCTACCAATCCCTCCACTGACCTCCATTCAGTGTCCTCCACCCCTCTCTACCAATCCCTCCACTGACCTCCATTCAGTGTCCTCCACTCCTCTCTACCAATCCCTCCACTGACCTCCATTCAGTGTCCTCCACCCCTCTCTACCAATCCCTCCACTGACCTCCATTCAGTGTCCTCCAACCCTCTCTACCAATCCCTCCACTGACCTCCATTCAGTGTCCTCCACCCCTCTCTGCCAATCCCCCCACTGGTCTCCATTCACTGTCCTCCACCCCTCTCTACCAATCCCTCCACTGACCTCCATTCAGTGTCCTCCACTCCTCTCTACCAATCCCTCCACTGACCTCCATTCAGTGTCCTCCACCCCTCTCTACCAATCCCTCCACTGACCTCCATTCAGTGTCCTCCACCCCTCTCTGCCAATCCCCCCACTGGTCTCCATTCACTGTCCTCCACCCCTCTCTACCAATCCCTCCACTGACCTCCATTCAGTGTCCTCCACTCCTCTCTACCAATCCCTCCACTGGTCTCCATTCAGTGTCCTCCACCCCTCTCTACCAATCCCTCCACTGACCTCCATTCAGTGTCCTCCACCCCTCTCTACCAATCCCTCCACTGACCTCCATTCAGTGTCCTCCACCCCTCTCTACCAATCACTCCACTGACCTCCATTCAGTGTCCTCCACCCCTCTCTACCAATCCCTCCACTGACCTCCATTCAGTGTCCTCCACCCCTCTCTGCCAATCCCTCCACTGACCTCCATTCAGTGTCCTCCACCCCTCTCTACCAATCACTCCACTGACCTCCATTCAGTGTCCTCCACCCCTCTCTACCAATCCCTCCACTGACCTCCATTCAGTGTCCTCCACTCCTCTCTACCAATCCCTCCACTGGTCTCCATTCAGTGTCCTCCACCCCTCTCTACCAATCCCTCCACTGACCTCCATTCAGTGTCCTCCACCCCTCTCTACCAATCCCTCCACTGACCTCCATTCAGTGTCCTCCACCCCTCTCTACCAATCACTCCACTGACCTCCATTCAGTGTCCTCCACCCCTCTCTACCAATCACTCCACTGACCTCCATTCAGTGTCCTCCACCCCTCTCTACCAATCCCTCCACTGGTCTCCATTCAGTGTCCTCCACCCCTCTCTACCAATCACTCCACTGACCTCCATTCAGTGTCCTCCACCCCTCTCTACCAATCCCTCCACTGACCTCCATTCAGTGTCCTCCACCCCTCTCTACCAATCCCTCCACTGACCTCCATTCAGTGTCCTCCACCCCTCTCTACCAATCCCTCCACTGACCTCCATTCAGTGTCCTCCACCCCTCTCTACCAATCCCTCCACTGGCCTCCATTCAGTGTCCTCCACCCCTCTCTACCAATCCCTCCACTGACCTCCATTCAGTGTCCTCCACCCCTCTCTACCAATCCCTCCACTGACCTCCATTCAGTGTCCTCCACCCCTCTCTACCAATCCTTCCACTGACCACCATTCAGTGTCCTCCACCCCTCTCTACCAATCCCTCCACTGACCTCCATTCAGTGTCCTCCACCCCTCTCTACCAATCCCTCCACTGACCTCCATTCAGTGTCCTCCACCCCTCTCCACCAATCCCTCCACTGACCTCCATTCAGTGTCCTCCACCCCTCTCTACCAATCCCTCCACTGACCTACATTCAGTGTCCTCCACCCCTCTCTACCAATCCCTCCACTGGTCTCCATTCAGTGTCCTCCACCCCTCTCTACCAATCCCTCCACTGACCTCCATTCAGTGTCCTCCACCCCTCTCTACCAATCCCTCCACTGACCTCCATTCAGTGTCCTCCACCCCTCTCTACCAATCCCTCCACTGACCTCCATTCAGTGTCCTCCACCCCTCTCTACCAATCCCTCCACTGACCTCCATTCAGTGTCCTCCACCCCTCTCTACCAATCCCTCCACTGACCTTCATTCAGTGTCCTCCATCCCTCTCTACCAATCCCTCCACTGGTCTCCATTCAGTGTCCTCCATCCCTCTCTACCAATCCCTCCACTGGCCTCCATTCAGTGTCCTCCACCCCTCTCTACCAATCCCTCCACTGACCTCCATTCAGTGTCCTCCACCCCTCTCTACCAATCCCTCCACTGATCTCCATTCAGTGTCCTCCACCCCCCTCTACCAATCCCTCCACTGACCTCCATTCAGTGTCCTCCACCCCTCTCTACCAATCCCTCCACTGACCTCCATTCAGTGTCCTCCACCCCTCTCTACCAATCCCTCCACTGACCTCCATTCAGTGTCCTCCACCCCTCTCTACCAATCCCTCCACTGACCTCCATTCAGTGTCCTCCACCCCTCTCTACCAATCCCTCCACTGACCTCCATTCAGTGTCCTCCACCCCTCTCTACCAATCCCTCCACTGACCTCCATTCAGTGTCCTCCACCCCTCTCCACCAATCCCTCCACTGACCTCCATTCAGTGTCCTCCACCCCTCTCTACCAATCCCTCCACTGACCTCCATTCAGTGTCCTCCACCCCTCTCCACCAATCCCTCCACTGGTCTCCATTCAGTGTCCTCCACCCCTCTCTACCAATCCCTCCACTGACCTCCATTCAGTGTCCTCCACCCCTCTCTACCAATCCCTCCACTGACCTCCATTCAGTGTCCTCCACCCCTCTCCACCAATCCCTCCACTGGTCTCCATTCAGTGTCCTCCACCCCTCTCTACCAATCCCTCCACTGACCTCCATTCAGTGTCCTCCACCCCTCTCTACCAATCCCTCCACTGATCTCCATTCAGTGTCCTCCACCCCTCTCTACCAATCCCTCCACTGACCTCCATTCAGTGTCCTCCACCCCTCTCTACCAATCCCTCCACCGACCTCCATTCAGTGTCCTCCACCCCTCTCTACCAATCCCTCCACTGACCTCCATTCAGTGTCCTCCACCCCTCTCTACCAATCCCTCCACTGACCTCCATTCAGTGTCCTCCACCCCTCTCTACCAATCCCTCCAATGACCTCCATTCAGTGTCCTCCACCCCTCTCTACCAATCCCTCCACTGACCTCCATTCAGTGTCCTCCACCCCTCTCTACCAATCCCTCCACTGGCCTCCATTCAGTGTCCTCCACCCCTCTCTACCAATCCCTCCACTGACCTCCATTCAGTGTCCTCCACCCCTCTCTGCCAATGCCTTCACTGGTCTCCATTCAGTGTCCTCCACCCCTCTCTACCAATCCCTCCACTGACCTCCATTCAGTGTCCTCCACCCCTCTCTACCAATCCCTCCACTGACCTCCATTCAGTGTCCTCCACCCCTCTCTACCAATCACTCCACTGACCTCCATTCAGTGTCCTCCACCCCTCTCTACCAATCCCTCCACTGACCTCCATTCAGTGTCCTCCACCCCTCTCTACCAATCCCTCCAGTGACCTCCATTCAGTGTCCTCCACCCCTCTCTACCAATCCCTCCACTGACCTCCATTCAGTGTCCTCCACCCCTCTCTACCAATCCCTCCACTGACCTCCATTCAGTGTCCTCCACCCTTCTCTACCAATCCTTCCACTGGTCTCCATTCAGTGTCCTCCACCCCTCTCTACCAATCCCTCCACTGACCTCCATTCAGTGTCCTCCACCCCTCTCTACCAATCCCTCCACTGACCTCCATTCAGTGTCCTCCACCCCTCTCTACCAATCCCTCCACTGACCTCCATTCAGTGTCCTCCACCCCTCTCTACCAATCCCTCCACTCACCTCCATTCAGTGTCCTCCACCCCTCTCTACCAATCCCTCCACTGACCTCCATTCAGCGTCCTCCACCCCTCTCTACCAATCCATCCACTGACCTTCCATTCAGTGTCTTCCACCCCTCTCTACCAATTCCTCCACTGACCTCCATTCAGTGTCCTCCACCCCTCTCTACCAATCCCTCCACTGACCTCCATTCAGTGTCCTCCACCCCTCTCTACCAATCCCTCCACTGACCTCCATTCAGTGTCCTCCACCCCTCTCTACCAATCCCTCCACTGACCTCCATTCAGTGTCCTCCACTCCTCTCTACCAATCCCTCCACTGACCTCCATTCAGTGTCCTCCACCCCTCTCTACCAATCCCTCCACTGACCTCCATTCAGTGTCCTCCAACCCTCTCTACCAATCCCTCCACTGACCTCCATTCAGTGTCCTCCACCCCTCTCTGCCAATCCCCCCACTGGTCTCCATTCACTGTCCTCCACCCCTCTCTACCAATCCCTCCACTGACCTCCATTCAGTGTTCTCCACCCCTCTCTACCAATCCCTCCACTGACCTCCATTCAGTGTCCTCCACCCCTCTCTACCAATCCCTCCACTGACCTCCATTCAGTGTCCTCCACCCCTCTCTACCAATCCCTCCACTGGTCTCCATTCAGTGTCCTCCACCCCTCTCTACCAATCCCTCCACTGGTCTCCATTCAGTGTCCTCCACCCCTCTCTACCAATCCCTCCACTGACCTCCATTCAGTGTCCTCCACCCCTCTCTACCAATCCCTCCACTGGTCTCCATTCAGTGTCCTCCACCCCTCTCTACCAATCCCTCCACTGACCTCCATTCAGTGTCCTTCACCCCTCTCTACCAATCCCTCCACTGACCTCCATTCAGTGTCCTCCACCCCCCTCTACCAATCCCTCCACTGGCCTCCATTCAGTGTCCTCCACCCCTCTCTACCAATCCCTCCACTGGTCTCCATTCAGTGTCCTCCACCCCTCTCTACCAATCCCTCCACTGACCTCCATTCAGTGTCCTCCACCCCTCTCTACCAATCCCTCCACTGACCTCCATTCAGTGTCCTTCACCCCTCTCTACCAATCCCTCCACTGACCTCCATTCAGTGTCCTCCACCCCTCTCTACCAATCCCTCCACTGACCTCCATTCAGTGTCCTCCACCCCTCTCTACCAATCCCTCCACTGACCTCCATTCAGTGTCCTTCACCCCTCTCTACCAATCCCTCCACTGACCTCCATTCAGTGTCCTCCACCCCTCTCTACCAATCCCTCCACTGACCTCCATTCAGTGTCCTCCACCCCTCTCTACCAATCCCTCCACTGACCTCCATTCAGTGTCCTCCACCCCTCTCTACCAATCCCTCCACTGGTCTCCATTCAGTGTCCTCCACCCCTCTCTACCAATCCCTCCACTGACCTCCATTCAGTGTCCTTCACCTCTCTCTACCAATCCCTCCACTGACCTCCATTCAGTGTCCTCCACCCCTCTCTACCAATCCCTCCACTGGTCTCCATTCAGTGTCCTCCACCCCTCTCTACCAATCCCTCCACTGACCTCCATTCAGTGTCCTCCACCCCTCTCTACCAATCCCTCCACTGGTCTCCATTCAGTGTCCTCCACCCCTCTCTACCAATCCATCCACTGACCTCCATTCAGTGTCCTCCACCCCTCTCTACCAATCCCTTCACTGGTCTCCATTCAGTGTCCTCCACCCCTCTCTACCAATCCCTCCACTGACCTCCATTCAGTGTCCTCCACCCCTCTCTACCAATCCCTCCACTGACCTCCATTCAGTGTCCTTCACCCCTCTCTACCAATCCCTCCACTGACCTCCATTCAGTGTCCTCCACCCCCCTCTACCAATCCCTCCACTGGCCTCCATTCAGTGTCCTCCACCCCTCTCTACCAATCCCTCCACTGGTCTCCATTCACTGTCCTCCACCCCTCTCTACCAATCCCTCCACTGACCTCCATTCAGTGTCCTCCACCCCCCTCTACCAATCCCTCCACTGGCCTCCATTCAGTGTCCTCCACCCCTCTCTACCAATCCCTCCACTGGTCTCCATTCACTGTCCTCCACCCCTCTCTACCAATCCCTCCACTGACCTCCATTCAGTGTCCTCAGCCCCCCTCTACCAATCCCTCCACTGGCCTCCATTCAGTGTCCTCCACCCCTCTCTACCAATCCCTCCACTGGTCTCCATTCACTGTCCTCCACCCCTCTCTACCAATCCCTCCACTGGTCTCCATTCAGTGTCCTCCACCCCTCTCTACCAATCCCTCCACTGACCTCCATTCAGTGTCCTCCACCCCTCTCTACCAATCCCTCCACTGACCTCCATTCAGTGTCCTTCACCCCTCTCTACCAATCCCTCCACTGACCTCCATTCAGTGTCCTCCACCCCTCTCTACCAATCCCTCCACTGACCTCCATTCAGTGTCCTCCACCCCTCTCTACCAATCCCTCCACTGACCTCCATTCAGTGTCCTCCACCCCTCTCTACCAATCCCTCCACTGACCTCCATTCAGTGTCCTCCACCCCTCTCTACCAATCCCTCCACTGGTCTCCATTCAGTGTCCTCCACCCCTCTCTACCAATCCCTCCACTGGCCTCCATTCAGTGTCCTCCACCCCTCTCTACCAATCCCTCCACTGACCTCCATTCAGTGTCCTCCACCCCTCTCTACCAATCCCTCCACTGACCTCCATTCAGTGTCCTCCACCCCTCTCTACCAATCCCTCCACTGACCTCCATTCAGTGTCCTCCACCCCTCTCTACCAATCCCTCCAATGACCTCCATTCAGTGTCCTCCACCCCTCTCTACCAATCCCTCCACTGACCTCCATTCAGTGTCCTCCACCCCTCTCTACCAATCCCTCCACTGGCCTCCATTCAGTGTCCTCCACCCCTCTCTACCAATCCCTCCACTGACCTCCATTCAGTGTCCTCCACCCCTCTCTGCCAATCCCTTCACTGGTCTCCATTCAGTGTCCTTCACCCCTCTCTACCAATCCCTCCACTGACCTCCATTCAGTGTCCTCCACCCCTCTCTACCAATCCCTCCACTGACCTCCATTCAGTGTCCTTCACCCCTCTCTACCAATCCCTCCACTGACCTCCATTCAGTGTCCTCCACCCCCCTCTACCAATCCCTCCACTGGCCTCCATTCAGTGTCCTCCACCCCTCTCTACCAATCCCTCCACTGGTCTCCATTCACTGTCCTCCACCCCTCTCTACCAATCCCTCCACTGGTCTCCATTCAGTGTCCTCCACCCCTCTCTACCAATCCCTCCACTGACCTCCATTCAGTGTCCTCCACCCCTCTCTACCAATCCCTCCACTGACCTCCATTCAGTGTCCTTCACCCCTCTCTACCAATCCCTCCACTGACCTCCATTCAGTGTCCTCCACCCCTCTCTACCAATCCCTCCACTGACCTCCATTCAGTGTCCTCCACCCCTCTCTACCAATCCCTCCACTGACCTCCATTCAGTGTCCTCCACCCCTCTCTACCAATCCCTCCACTGACCTCCATTCAGTGTCCTCCACCCCTCTCTACCAATCCCTCCACTGGTCTCCATTCAGTGTCCTCCACCCCTCTCTACCAATCCCTCCACTGGCCTCCATTCAGTGTCCTCCACCCCTCTCTACCAATCCCTCCACTGACCTCCATTCAGTGTCCTCCACCCCTCTCTACCAATCCCTCCACTGACCTCCATTCAGTGTCCTCCACCCCTCTCTACCAATCCCTCCACTGACCTCCATTCAGTGTCCTCCACCCCTCTCTACCAATCCCTCCAATGACCTCCATTCAGTGTCCTCCACCCCTCTCTACCAATCCCTCCACTGACCTCCATTCAGTGTCCTCCACCCCTCTCTACCAATCCCTCCACTGGCCTCCATTCAGTGTCCTCCACCCCTCTCTACCAATCCCTCCACTGACCTCCATTCAGTGTCCTCCACCCCTCTCTGCCAATCCCTTCACTGGTCTCCATTCAGTGTCCTCCACCCCTCTCTACCAATCCCTCCACTGACCTCCATTCAGTGTCCTCCACCCCTCTCTACCAATCCCTCCAGTGACCTCCATTCAGTATCCTCCACCCCTCTCTACCAATCCCTCCACTGACCTCCATTCAGTGTCCTCCACCCCTCTCTACCAATCCCTCCACTGACCTCCATTCAGTGTCCTCCACCCTTCTCTACCAATCCTTCCACTGGTCTCCATTCAGTGTCCTCCACCCCTCTCTACCAATCCCTCCACTGGTCTCCATTCAGTGTCCTCCACCCCTCTCTACCAATCCCTCCACTGACCTCCATTCAGTGTCCTCCACCCCTCTCTACCAATCCCTCCACTGACCTCCATTCAGTGTCCTCCACCCCTCTCTACCAATCCCTCCACTGACCTCCATTCAGTGTCCTCCACCCCTCTCTACCAATCCCTCCACTCACCTCCATTCAGTGTCCTCCACCCCTCTCTACCAATCCCTCCACTGGTCTCCATTCAGTGTCCTCCACCCCTCTCTACCAATCCCTCCACTGACCTCCATTCAGTGTCCTTCACCCCTCTCTACCAATCCCTCCACTGACCTCCATTCAGTGTCCTCCACCCCTCTCTACCAATCCCTCCACTGACCTCCATTCAGTGTCCTCCACCCCTCTCTACCAATCCCTCCACTGACCTCCATTCAGTGTCCTCCACCCCTCTCTACCAATCCCTCCACTGACCTCCATTCAGTGTCCTCCACCCCTCTCTACCAATCCCTCCACTGGTCTCCATTCAGTGTCCTCCACCCCTCTCTACCAATCCCTCCACTGACCTCCATTCAGTGTCCTTCACCTCTCTCTACCAATCCCTCCACTGACCTCCATTCAGTGTCCTCCACCCCTCTCTACCAATCCCTCCACTGGTCTCCATTCAGTGTCCTCCACCCCTCTCTACCAATCCCTCCACTGACCTCCATTCAGTGTCCTCCACCCCTCTCTACCAATCCCTCCACTGACCTCCATTCAGTGTCCTTCACCCCTCTCTACCAATCCCTCCACTGACCTCCATTCAGTGTCCTCCACCCCCCTCTACCAATCCCTCCACTGGCCTCCATTCAGTGTCCTCCACCCCTCTCTACCAATCCCTCCACTGGTCTCCATTCACTGTCCTCCACCCCTCTCTACCAATCCCTCCACTGGTCTCCATTCAGTGTCCTCCACCCCTCTCTACCAATCCCTCCACTGACCTCCATTCAGTGTCCTCCACCCCTCTCTACCAATCCCTCCACTGACCTCCATTCAGTGTCCTTCACCCCTCTCTACCAATCCCTCCACTGATCTCCATTCAGTGTCCTCCACCCCTCTCTACCAATCCCTCCACTGACCTACATTCAGTGTCCTCCACCCCTCTCTACCAATCTCTCCACTGACCTCCATTCAGTGTCCTCCACCCCTCTCTACCAATCTCTCCACTGACCTCCATTCAGTGTCCTCCACCCCTCTCTACCAATCCCTCCACTGACCTCCATTCAGTGTCCTTCACCCCTCTCTACCAATCCCTCCACTGACCTCCATTCAGTGTCCTTCACCCCTCTCTACCAATCCCTCCACTGACCTCCATTCAGTGTCCTCTACCCCTCTCTACCAATCCCTCCACTGACCTCCATTCAGTGTCCTTCACCCCTCTCTACCAATCCCTCCACTGACCTCCATTCAGTGTCCTCCACCCCTCTCTACCAATCCCTCCACTGACCTCCATTCAGTGTCCTCCACCCCTCTCTACCAATCCCTCCACTGACCTCCATTCAGTGTCCTCCACCCCTCTCCTCCAATCCCTCCACTGACCTCCATTCAGTGTCCTCCACCCCTCTCTACCAATCCCTCCACTGACCTCCATTCAGTGTCCTCCACCCCTCTCTACCAATCCCTCCACTGGTTTCCATTCAGTGTCCTCCACCCCTCTCTACCAATCCCTCCACTGACCTCCATTCAGTGTCCTCCACCTCTCTCTACCAATCCCTCCACTGACCTTCATTCAGTGTCCTCCACCCCTCTCTACCAATCCCTCCACTGACCTCCATTCAGTGTCCTCCACCCCTCTCTACCAATCCCTCCACTGACCTTCATTCAGTGTCCTCCACCCCTCTCTACCAATCCCTCCACTGACCTCCATTCAGTGTCCTCCACCCCTCTCTACCAATCCCTCCACTGACCTCCATTCAGTGCCCTCCACCCCTCTCTACCAATCCCTCCACTGGCCTCCATTCAGTGTCCTCCACCCCTCTCTACCAATCCCTCCACTGACCTCCATTCACTGTCCTCCACCCCTCTCTACCAATCCCTCCACTGACCTCCATTCAGTGTCCTCCACCCCTCTCTACCAATCCCTCCACTGACCTCCATTCAGTGTCCTCCACCCCTCTCTACCAATCCCTCCACTGACCTCCATTCAGTGTCCTCCACCCCTCTCTACCAATCCCTCCACTGACCTCCATTCAGTGTCCTTCACCCCTCTCTACCAATCCCTCCACTGACCTCCATTCAGTGTCCTCCACCCCTCTCTACCAATCCCTCCACTGACCTCCATTCAGTGTCCTCCACCCCTCTCTACCAATCCCTCCACTGACCTCCATTCAGTGTCCTTCACCCCTCTCTACCAATCCCTCCACTGACCTCCATTCAGTGTCCTCCACCCCTCTCTACCAATCCCTCCACTGACCTCCATTCAGTGCCCTCCACCCCTCTCTACCAATCCCTCCACTGGCCTCCATTCAGTGTCCTCCACCCCTCTCTACCAATCCCTCCACTGACCTCCATTCAGTGTCCTCCACCCCTCTCTACCAATCCCCCCACTGGTCTCCATTCAGTGTCCTCCACCCCTCTCTACCAATCCCTCCACTGGTCTCCATTCAGTGTCCTCCACCCCTCTCTACCAATCCCTCCACTGATCTCCATTCAGTGCCCTCCACCCCTCTCTACCAATCCCTCCACTGACCTCCATTCAGTGTCCTCCACCCCTCTCTACCAATCCCTCCACTGACCTCCATTCAGTGTCCTCCACCCCTCTCTACCAATCCCTCCACTGACCTCCATTCAGTGTCCTCCACCCCTCTCTACCAATCCCTCCACTGACCTCCATTCAGTGTCCTCCACACCTCTCTACCAATCTCTCCACTGACCTCCATTCAGTGTCCTCCACCCCTCTCTACCAATCCCTCCACTGGTCTCCATTCAGTGTCCTCCACCCCTCTCTACCAATCCCTCCACTGGCCTCCATTCAGTGTCCTCCACCCCTCTCTACCAATCCCTCCACTGGCCTCAATTCAGTGTCCTCCACCCCTCTCTACCAATCCCTCCACTGACCTCCATTCAGTGTCCTCCACCCCTCTCTGCCAATCCCTTCACTGGTCTCCATTCAGTGTCCTCCACCCCTCTCTACCAATCCCTCCACTGGCCTCCATTCAGTGTCCTCCACCCCTCTCTACCAATCCCTCCACTGACCTCCATTCAGTGTCCTCCACCCCTCTCTACCAATCCCTCCACTGACCTCCATTCAGTGTCCTCCACCCCTCTCTGCCAATCCCTTCACTGGTCTCCATTCAGTGTCCTCCACCCCTCTCTACCAATCCCTCCACTGACCTCCATTCAGTGTCCTCCACCCCTCTCTACCAATCCCTCCACTGACCTCCATTCAGTGTCCTCCACCCCTCTCTGCCAATCCCTTCACTGGTCTCCATTCAGTGTCCTCCACCCCTCTCTACCAATCCCTCCACTGACCTCCATTCAGTGTCCTCCACCCCTCTCTACCAATCCCCCCACTGGTCTCCATTCAGTGTCCTCCACCCCTCTCTACCAATCCCTCCACTGGTCTCCATTCAGTGTCCTCCACCCCTCTCTACCAATCCCTCCACTGACCTCCATTCAGTGTCCTCCACACCTCTCTACCAATCCCTCCACTGGTCCCCATTCAGTGTCCTCCACCCCTCTCTACCAATCCCTCCACTGACCTCCATTCAGTGTCCTTCACCTCTCTCTACCAATCCCTCCACTGGTCCCCATTCAGTGTCCTCCACCCCTCTCTACCAATCCCTCCACTGACCTCCATTCAGTGTCCACCACCCCTCTCTGCCAATCCCTCCACTGGCCTCCATTCAGTGTCCTCCACCCCTCTCTACCAATCCCTCCACTGACCTCCATTCAGTGTCCTCCACCCCTCTCTACCAATCCCCCCACTGGTCTCCATTCAGTGTCCTCCACCCCTCTCTACCAATCCCTCCACTGGTCTCCATTCAGTGTCCTCCACCCCTCTCTACCAATCCCTCCACTGACCTCCATTCAGTGTCCTCCACACCTCTCTACCAATCCCTCCACTGGTCCCCATTCAGTGTCCTCCACCCCTCTCTACCAATCCCTCCACTGACCTCCATTCAGTGTCCTTCACCTCTCTCTACCAATCCCTCCACTGGTCCCCATTCAGTGTCCTCCACCCCTCTCTACCAATCCCTCCACTGACCTCCATTCAGTGTCCACCACCCCTCTCTGCCAATCCCTCCACTGGCCTCCATTCAGTGTCCTCCACCCCTCTCTACCAATCCCTCCACTGGCCTCCATTCAGTGTCCTCCACCCCTCTCTACCAATCCCTCCACTGACCTCCATTCAGTGTCCTCCACCCCTCTCTGCCAATCCCTTCACTGGTCTCCATTCAGTGTCCTCCACCCCTCTCTACCAATCCCTCCACTGACCTCCATTCAGTGTCCTCCACCCCTCTCTGCCAATCCCTTCACTGGCCTCCATTCAGTGTCCTCCACCCCTCTCTACCAATCCCTCCACTGGCCTCCATTCAGTGTCCTCCACCCCCCTCTACCAATCCCTCCACTGACCTCCATTCAGTGTCCTCCACCCCTCTCTGGCAATCCCTTCACTGGTCTCCATTCAGTGTCCTCCACCCCTCTCTACCAATCCCTCCACTGGCCTCCATTCAGTGTCCTCCACCCCTCTCTACCAATCCCTCCACTGACCTCCATTCAGTGTCCTCCACCCCTCTCTGCCAATCCCTTCACTGGTCTCCATTCAGTGTCCTCCACCCCTCTCTACCAATCCCTCCACTGACCTCCATTCAGTGTCCTCCACCCCTCTCTACCAATCCCTCCACTGACCTCCATTCAGTGTCCTCCACCCCTCTCTGCCAATCCCTTCACTGGTCTCCATTCAGTGTCCTCCACCCCTCTCTACCAATCCCTCCACTGACCTCCATTCAGTGTCCTCCACCCCTCTCTACCAATCCCCCCACTGGTCTCCATTCAGTGTCCTCCACCCCTCTCTACCAATCCCTCCACTGGTCTCCATTCAGTGTCCTCCACCCCTCTCTACCAATCCCTCCACTGGTCTCCATTCAGTGTCCTCCACCCCTCTCTACCAATCCCTCCACTGACCTCCATTCAGTGTCCTCCACCCCTCTCTACCAATCCCTCCACCCCTCTCTACCAATCCCTCCACTGACCTCCATTCAGTGTCCTCCACCCCTCTCTGCCAATCCCTTCACTGGTCTCCATTCAGTGTCCTCCACCCCTCTCTACCAATCCCTCCACTGACCTCCATTCAGTGTCCTCCACCCCTCTCTGCCAATCCCTTCACTGGTCTCCATTCAGTGTCCTCCACCCCTCTCTACCAATCCCTCCACTGACCTCCATTCAGTGTCCTCCACCCCTCTCTACCAATCCCCCCACTGGTCTCCATTCAGTGTCCTCCACCCCTCTCTACCAATCCCTCCACTGGTCTCCATTCAGTGTCCTCCACCCCTCTCTACCAATCCCTCCACTGGTCTCCATTCAGTGTCCTCCACCCCTCTCTACCAATCCCTCCACTGACCTCCATTCAGTGTCCTCCACACCTCTCTACCAATCTCTCCACTGACCTCCATTCAGTGTCCTCCACCCCTCTCTACCAATCCCTCCACTGGTCCCCATTCAGTGTCCTCCACCCCTCTCTACCAATCCCTCCACTGACCTCCATTCAGTGTCCACCACCCCTCTCTGCCAATCCCTCCACTGGCCTCCATTCAGTGTCCTCCACCCCTCTCTACCAATCCCTCCACTGGCCTCCATTCAGTGTCCTCCACCCCTCTCTACCAATCCCTCCACTGACCTCCATTCAGTGTCCTCCACCCCTCTCTGCCAATCCCTTCACTGGTCTCCATTCAGTGTCCTCCACCCCTCTCTACCAATCCCTCCACTGGCCTCCATTCAGTGTCCTCCACCCCTCTCTACCAATCCCTCCACTGACCTCCATTCAGTGTCCTCCACCCCTCTCTACCAATCCCTCCACTGACCTCCATTCAGTGTCCTCCACCCCTCTCTGCCAATCCCTTCACTGGTCTCCATTCAGTGTCCTCCACCCCTCTCTACCAATCCCTCCACTGACCTCCATTCAGTGTCCTCCACCCCTCTCTACCAATCCCTCCACTGACCTCCATTCAGTGTCCTCCACCCCTCTCTACCAATCCCTCCACTGGCCTCCATTCAGTGTCCTCCACCCCTCTTTGCCAATCCCTCCACTGACCTCCATTCAGTGTCCTCCACTCCTCTCTACCAATCCCTCCACTGACCTCCATTCAGTGTCCTCCACCCCTCTCTACCAATCCCTCCACTGGCCTCCATTCAGTGTCCTCCACCCCTCTCTACCAATCCCTGCACTGACCTCCATTCAGTGTCCTCCACCCCTCTCCACCAATCCCTCCAATGACCTCCATTCAGTGTCCTCCACCCCTCTCTACCAATCCCTCCACTGACCTCCATTCAGTGTCCTCCACCCCTCTCTACCAATCCCTCCACTGACCTCCATTCAGTGTCCTCCACCCCTCTCTGCCAATCCCTTCACTGGTCTCCATTCAGTGTCCTCCACCCCTCTCTACCAATCCCTCCACTGGCCTCTATTCAGTGTCCTCCACCCCTCTCTACCAATCCCCCCACTGTTTTCCATTCAGTGTCCTCCACCCCTCTCTACCAATCCCTCCACTGACCTCCATTCAGTGTCCTCCACCCCTCTCTACCAATCCCTCCACTGACCTCCATTCAGTGTCCTCCACCCCTCTCTACCAATCCCTCCACTGACCTCCATTCAGTGTCCTCCACCCCTCTCTACCAATCCCTCCACTGACCTCCATTCAGTGTCCTCCACTCCTCTCTACCAATCCCTTCACTGACCTCCATTCAGTGTCCTCCACCCCTCTCTACCAATCCCTCCACTGACCTCCATTCAGTGTCCTCCACCCCTCTCCTCCAATCCCTACGCTGATCTCCATTCAGTGTCCTCCACCCTCTCCTCCTATCCCTACACTGACCTCCATTCAGTGTCCTCCACCCCTCTCTACCAATTCCTCCACTGACCTCCATTCAGTGTCCTCCACCCCTCTCTACCAATCCCTCCACTGACCTCCATTCAGTGTCCTCCACCCCTCTCCTCCAATCCCTACATTGGCCTCCATTTAGTGTCCACTAACCCTCTCCTCTAATCCCTACACTGACCTCCATTCAGTGTCCTCCACTCCTCTCTACCAATCCCTTCACTGACCTCCATTCAGTGTCCTCCACCCCTCTCTACCAATCCCTCCACTGACCTCCATTCAGTGTCCTCCACTCCTCTCTACCAATCCCTTCACTGACCTCCATTCAGTGTCCTCCACCCCTCTCTACCAATCCCTCCACTGACCTCCATTCAGTGTCCTCCACCCCTCTCCTCCAATCCCTACGCTGATCTCCATTCAGTGTCCTCCACCCTCTCCTCCTATCCCTACACTGACCTCCATTCAGTGTCCTCCACCCCTCTCTACCAATTCCTCCACTGACCTCCATTCAGTGTCCTCCACCCCTCTCTACCAATCCCTCCACTGACCTCCATTCAGTGTCCTCCACCCCTCTCCTCCAATCCCTACATTGGCCTCCATTTAGTGTCCACTAACCCTCTCCTCTAATCCCTACACTGACCTCCATTCAGTGTCCTCCACTCCTCTCTACCAATCCCTCCACTGACCTCCATTCAGTGTCCTCCACCCCTCTCTACCAATCCCTCCACTGGCCTCCATTCAGTGTCCTCCACTCCTCTCTACCAATCCCTCCACTGACCTCCATTCAGTGTCCTCCACTCCTCTCTGCCAATCCCTCCACTGACCTCCATTCACTGTCCTCCACCCCTCTCTACCAATCCCTCCACTGGCCTCCATTCAGTGTCCTCCACCCCTCTCTACCAATCCCTCCACTGACCTCCATTCAGTGTCCTCCACTCCTCTCTACCAATCCCTCCACTGGTCTCCATTCAGTGTCCTCCACTCCTCTCTACCAATCCCTCCACTGACCTCCATTCAGTGTCCTCCACTCCTCTCTACCAATCCCTCCACTGGTCTCCATTCAGTGTCCTACACCCCTCTCTACCAATCCCTCCACTGACCTCCATTCAGTGTCCTCCACTCCTCTCTACCAATCCCTCCACTGGTCTCCATTCAGTGTCCTCCACCCCTCTCTACCAATCCCTCCACTGACCTCCATTCAGTGTCCTACACCCCTCTCTACCAATCCTTCCACTGACCTCCATTCACTGTCCTCCACTCCTCTCTACCAATCCCTCCACTGGTCTCCATTCAGTGTCCTACACCCCTCTCTACCAATCCCTCCACTGACCTCCATTCAGTGTCCTCCACTCCTCTCTACCAATCCCTCCACTGACCTCCATTCAGTGTCCTCCACCCCTCTCTACCAATCCCTCCACTGACCTCCATTCAGTGTCCTCCACCCCTCTCCTCCAATCCCTACGCTGATCTCCATTCAGTGTCCTCCACCCTCTCCTCCTATCCCTACACTGACCTCCATTCAGTGTCCTCCACCCCTCTCTACCAATTCCTCCATTGACCTCCATTCAGTGTCCTCCACTCCTCTCTACCAATCCCTCCACTGACCTCCATTCAGTGTCCTCCACCCCTCTCTACCAATCCCTCCACTGGCCTCCATTCAGTGTCCTCCACTCCTCTCTACCAATCCCTCCACTGACCTCCATTCAGTGTCCTCCACTCCTCTCTGCCAATCCCTCCACTGACCTCCATTCACTGTCCTCCACCCCTCTCTACCAATCCCTCCACTGGCCTCCATTCAGTGTCCTCCACCCCTCTCTACCAATCCCTCCACTGGCCTCCATTCAGTGTCCTCCACCCCTCTCTACCAATCCCTCCACTGACCTCCATTCAGTGTCCTCCACCCCTCTCTACCAATCCCTCCACTGGCCTCCATTCAGTGTCCTCCACTCCTCTCTACCAATCCCTCCACTGACCTCCATTCAGTGTCCTCCACCCCTCTCTACCAATTCCTCCATTGACCTCCATTCAGTGTCCTCCACTCCTCTCTACCAATCCCTCCACTGACCTCCATTCAGTGTCCTCCACCCCTCTCTACCAATCCCTCCACTGGTCTCCATTCAGTGTCCTCCACCCCTCTCTACCAATCCCTCCACTGACCTCCATTCAGTGTCCTCCACTCCTCTCTACCAATCCCTCCACTGACCTCCATTCAGTGTCCTCCACTCCTCTCTACCAATCCCTCCACTGGTCTCCATTCAGTGTCCTACACCCCTCTCTACCAATCCCTCCACTGACCTCCATTCAGTGTCCTCCACTCCTCTCTACCAATCCCTCCACTGGTCTCCATTCAGTGTCCTCCACTCCTCTCTACCAATCCCTCCACTGACCTCCATTCAGTGTCCTCCACTCCTCTCTACCAATCCCTCCACTGGTCTCCATTCAGTGTCCTACACCCCTCTCTACCAATCCCTCCACTGACCTCCATTCAGTGTCCTCCACTCCTCTCTACCAATCCCTCCACTGGTCTCCATTCACTGTCCTCCACCCCTCTCTACCAATCCTTCCACTGACCTCCATTCACTGTCCTCCACCCCTCTCTACCAATCCCTCCACTGGTCTCCATTCAGTGTCCTCCACCCCTCTCTACCAATCCCTCCACTGACCTCCATTCAGTGTCCTCCACTCCTCTCTACCAATCCCTCCACTGACCTCCATTCAGTGTCCTCCACTCCTCTCTACCAATCCCTCCACTGGTCTCCATTCAGTGTCCTACACCCCTCTCTACCAATCCCTCCACTGACCTCCATTCAGTGTCCTCCACTCCTCTCTACCAATCCCTCCACTGACCTCCATTCAGTGTCCTACACCCCTCTCTACGAATCCTTCCACTGACCTCCATTCACTGTCCTCCACTCCTCTCTACCAATCCCTCCACTGGTCTCCATTCAGTGTCCTACACCCCTCTCTACCAATCCCTCCACTGACCTCCATTCAGTGTCCTCCACCCCTCTCTACCAATCCCTCCACTGACCTCCATTCAGTGTCCTTCACCCCTCTCTACCAATCCCTCCACTGACCTCCATTCAGTGTCCTCCACCCCTCTCTACCAATCCCTCCACTGACCTCCATTCAGTGTCCTCCACCCCTCTCTACCAATCCCTCCACTGACCTCCATTCAGTGTCCTTCACCCCTCTCTACCAATCCCTCCACTGATCTCCATTCAGTGTCCTCCACCCCTCTCTACCAATCCCTCCACTGACCTCCATTCAGTGCCCTCCACCCCTCTCTACCAATCCCTCCACTGGCCTCCATTCAGTGTCCTCCACCCCTCTCTACCAATCCCTCCACTGACCTCCATTCAGTGTCCTCCACCCCTCTCTACCAATCCCCCCACTGGTCTCCATTCAGTGTCCTCCACCCCTCTCTACCAATCCCTCCACTGGTCTCCATTCAGTGTCCTCCACCCCTCTCTACCAATCCCTCCACTGATCTCCATTCAGTGCCCTCCACCCCTCTCTACCAATCCCTCCACTGACCTCCATTCAGTGTCCTCCACCCCTCTCTACCAATCCCTCCACTGACCTCCATTCAGTGTCCTCCACCCCTCTCTACCAATCCCTCCACTGACCTCCATTCAGTGTCCTCCACACCTCTCTACCAATCTCTCCACTGACCTCCATTCAGTGTCCTCCACCCCTCTCTACCAATCCCTCCACTGGTCTCCATTCAGTGTCCTCCACCCCTCTCTACCAATCCCTCCACTGGCCTCCATTCAGTGTCCTCCACCCCTCTCTACCAATCCCTCCACTGGCCTCCATTCAGTGTCCTCCACCCCTCTCTACCAATCCCTCCACTGACCTCCATTCAGTGTCCTCCACCCCTCTCTGCCAATCCCTTCACTGGTCTCCATTCAGTGTCCTCCACCCCTCTCTACCAATCCCTCCACTGGCCTCCATTCAGTGTCCTCCACCCCTCTCTACCAATCCCTCCACTGACCTCCATTCAGTGTCCTCCACCCCTCTCTACCAATCCCTCCACTGACCTCCATTCAGTGTCCTCCACCCCTCTCTGCCAATCCCTTCACTGGTCTCCATTCAGTGTCCTCCACCCCTCTCTACCAATCCCTCCACTGACCTCCATTCAGTGTCCTCCACCCCTCTCTACCAATCCCTCCACTGACCTCCATTCAGTGTCCTCCACCCCTCTCTGCCAATCCCTTCACTGGTCTCCATTCAGTGTCCTCCACCCCTCTCTACCAATCCCTCCACTGACCTCCATTCAGTGTCCTCCACCCCTCTCTACCAATCCCCCCACTGGTCTCCATTCAGTGTCCTCCACCCCTCTCTACCAATCCCTCCACTGGTCTCCATTCAGTGTCCTCCACCCCTCTCTACCAATCCCTCCACTGACCTCCATTCAGTGTCCTCCACACCTCTCTACCAATCTCTCCACTGACCTCCATTCAGTGTCCTCCACCCCTCTCTACCAATCCCTCCACTGGTCCCCATTCAGTGTCCTCCACCCCTCTCTACCAATCCCTCCACTGACCTCCATTCAGTGTCCACCACCCCTCTCTGCCAATCCCTCCACTGGCCTCCATTCAGTGTCCTCCACCCCTCTCTACCAATCCCTCCACTGGCCTCCATTCAGTGTCCTCCACCCCTCTCTACCAATCCCTCCACTGACCTCCATTCAGTGTCCTCCACCCCTCTCTGCCAATCCCTTCACTGGTCTCCATTCAGTGTCCTCCACCCCTCTCTACCAATCCCTCCACTGGCCTCCATTCAGTGTCCTCCACCCCTCTCTACCAATCCCTCCACTGGTCTCCATTCAGTGTCCTCCACCCCTCTCTACCAATCCCTCCACTGGCCTCCATTCAGTGTCCTCCACCCCTCTCTACCAATCCCTCCACTGGCCTCCATTCAGTGTCCTCCACCCCCCTCTACCAATCCCTCCACTGACCTCCATTCAGTGTCCTCCACCCCTCTCTGCCAATCCCTTCACTGGTCTCCATTCAGTGTCCTCCACCCCTCTCTACCAATCCCTCCACTGGCCTCCATTCAGTGTCCTCCACCCCTCTCTACCAATCCCTCCACTGACCTCCATTCAGTGTCCTCCACCCCTCTCTACCAATCCCTCCACTGACCTCCATTCAGTGTCCTCCACCCCTCTCTGCCAATCCCTTCACTGGTCTCCATTCAGTGTCCTCCACCCCTCTCTACCAATCCCTCCACTGACCTCCATTCAGTGTCCTCCACCCCTCTCTGCCAATCCCTCCACTGACCTCCATTCAGTGTCCTCCACCCCTCTCTGCCAATCCCTTCACTGGTCTCCATTCAGTGTCCTCCACCCCTCTCTACCAATCCCTCCACTGACCTCCATTCAGTGTCCTCCACCCCTCTCTACCAATCCCCCCACTGGTCTCCATTCAGTGTCCTCCACCCCTCTCTACCAATCCCTCCACTGGTCTCCATTCAGTGTCCTCCACCCCTCTCTACCAATCCCTCCACTGACCTCCATTCAGTGTCCTCCACACCTCTCTACCAATCTCTCCACTGACCTCCATTCAGTGTCCTCCACCCCTCTCTACCAATCCCTCCACTGGTCCCCATTCAGTGTCCTCCACCCCTCTCTACCAATCCCTCCACTGACCTCCATTCAGTGTCCTCCACCCCTCTCTACCAATCCCTCCACTGACCTCCATTCAGTGTCCTCCACCCCTCTCTGCCAATCCCTTCACTGGTCTCCATTCAGTGTCCTCCACCCCTCTCTACCAATCCCTCCACTGGCCTCCATTCAGTGTCCTCCACCCCTCTCTACCAATCCCTCCACTGACCTCCATTCAATGTCCTCCACCCCTCTCTACCAATCCCTCCACTGACCTCCATTCAGTGTCCTCCACCCCTCTCTGCCAATCCCTTCACTGGTCTCCATTCAGTGTCCTCCACCCCTCTCTACCAATCCCTCCACTGACCTCCATTCAGTGTCCTCCACCCCTCTCTACCAATCCCTCCACTGACCTCCATTCAGTGTCCTCCACCCCTCTCTACCAATCCCTCCACTGGCCTCCATTCAGTGTCCTCCACCCCTCTTTGCCAATCCCTCCACTGACCTCCATTCAGTGTCCTCCACCCCTCTCTACCAATCCCTCCACTGACCTCCATTCAGTGTCCTCCACCCCTCTCTACCAATCCCTCCACTGACCTCCATTCAGTGTCCTCCACCCCTCTCTGCCAATCCCTTCACTGGTCTCCATTCAGTGTCCTCCACCCCTCTCTACCAATCCCTCCACTGGCCTCTATTCAGTGTCCTCCACCCCTCTCTACCAATCCCCCCACTGTTTTCCATTCAGTGTCCTCCACCCCTCTCTACCAATCCCTCCACTGGCCTCCATTCAGTGTCCTCCACCCCCCTCTACCAATCCCTCCACTGACCTCCATTCAGTGTCCTCCACCCCTCTCTGCCAATCCCTTCACTGGTCTCCATTCAGTGTCCTCCACCCCTCTCTACCAATCCCTCCACTGGCCTCCATTCAGTGTCCTCCACCCCTCTCTACCAATCCCTCCACTGACCTCCATTCAGTGTCCTCCACCCCTCTCTACCAATCCCTCCACTGACCTCCATTCAGTGTCCTCCACCCCTCTCTGCCAATCCCTTCACTGGTCTCCATTCAGTGTCCTCCACCCCTCTCTACCAATCCCTCCACTGACCTCCATTCAGTGTCCTCCACCCCTCTCTGCCAATCCCTCCACTGACCTCCATTCAGTGTCCTCCACCCCTCTCTGCCAATCCCTTCACTGGTCTCCATTCAGTGTCCTCCACCCCTCTCTACCAATCCCTCCACTGACCTCCATTCAGTGTCCTCCACCCCTCTCTACCAATCCCCCCACTGGTCTCCATTCAGTGTCCTCCACCCCTCTCTACCAATCCCTCCACTGGTCTCCATTCAGTGTCCTCCACCCCTCTCTACCAATCCCTCCACTGACCTCCATTCAGTGTCCTCCACACCTCTCTACCAATCTCTCCACTGACCTCCATTCAGTGTCCTCCACCCCTCTCTACCAATCCCTCCACTGGTCCCCATTCAGTGTCCTCCACCCCTCTCTACCAATCCCTCCACTGACCTCCATTCAGTGTCCACCACCCCTCTCTGCCAATCCCTCCACTGGCCTCCATTCAGTGTCCTCCACCCCTCTCTACCAATCCCTCCACTGGCCTCCATTCAGTGTCCTCCACCCCTCTCTACCAATCCCTCCACTGACCTCCATTCAGTGTCCTCCACCCTTCTCTGCCAATCCCTTCACTGGTCTCCATTCAGTGTCCTCCACCCCTCTCTACCAATCCCTCCACTGGCCTCCATTCAGTGTCCTCCACCCCTCTCTACCAATCCCTCCACTGACCTCCATTCAATGTCCTCCACCCCTCTCTACCAATCCCTCCACTGACCTCCATTCAGTGTCCTCCACCCCTCTCTGCCAATCCCTTCACTGGTCTCCATTCAGTGTCCTCCACCCCTCTCTACCAATCCCTCCACTGACCTCCATTCAGTGTCCTCCACCCCTCTCTACCAATCCCTCCACTGACCTCCATTCAGTGTCCTCCACCCCTCTCTACCAATCCCTCCACTGGCCTCCATTCAGTGTCCTCCACCCCTCTTTGCCAATCCCTCCACTGACCTCCATTCAGTGTCCTCCACCCCTCTCTACCAATCCCTCCACTGACCTCCATTCAGTGTCCTCCACCCCTCTCTACCAATCCCTCCACTGACCTCCATTCAGTGTCCTCCACCCCTCTCTGCCAATCCCTTCACTGGTCTCCATTCAGTGTCCTCCACCCCTCTCTACCAATCCCTCCACTGGCCTCTATTCAGTGTCCTCCACCCCTCTCTACCAATCCCCCCACTGTTTTCCATTCAGTGTCCTCCACCCCTCTCTACCAATCCCTCCACTGACCTCCATTCAGTGTCCTCCACCCCTCTCTACCAATCCCTCCACTGACCTCCATTCAGTGTCCTCCACCCCTCTCTACCAATCCCTCCACTGACCTCCATTCAGTGTCCTCCACCCCTCTCTACCAATCCCTCCACTGACCTCCATTCAGTGTCCTCCACTCCTCTCTACCAATCCCTTCACTGACCTCCATTCAGTGTCCTCCACCCCTCTCTACCAATCCCTCCACTGACCTCCATTCAGTGTCCTCCACCCCTCTCCTCCAATCCCTACGCTGATCTCCATTCAGTGTCCTCCACCCTCTCCTCCTATCCCTACACTGACCTCCATTCAGTGTCCTCCACCCCTCTCTACCAATTCCTCCACTGACCTCCATTCAGTGTCCTCCACCCCTCTCTACCAATCCCTCCACTGACCTCCATTCAGTGTCCTCCACCCCTCTCCTCCAATCCCTACATTGGCCTCCATTTAGTGTCCACTAACCCTCTCCTCTAATCCCTACACTGACCTCCATTCAGTGTCCTCCACTCCTCTCTACCAATCCCTTCACTGACCTCCATTCAGTGTCCTCCACCCCTCTCTACCAATCCCTCCACTGACCTCCATTCAGTGTCCTCCACTCCTCTCTACCAATCCCTTCACTGACCTCCATTCAGTGTCCTCCACCCCTCTCTACCAATCCCTCCACTGACCTCCATTCAGTGTCCTCCACCCCTCTCCTCCAATCCCTACGCTGATCTCCATTCAGTGTCCTCCACCCTCTCCTCCTATCCCTACACTGACCTCCATTCAGTGTCCTCCACCCCTCTCTACCAATTCCTCCACTGACCTCCATTCAGTGTCCTCCACCCCTCTCTACCAATCCCTCCACTGACCTCCATTCAGTGTCCTCCACCCCTGTCCTCCAATCCCTACATTGGCCTCCATTTAGTGTCCACTAACCCTCTCCTCTAATCCCTACACTGACCTCCATTCAGTGTCCTCCACTCCTCTCTACCAATCCCTCCACTGACCTCCATTCAGTGTCCTCCACCCCTCTCTACCAATCCCTCCACTGGCCTCCATTCAGTGTCCTCCACTCCTCTCTACCAATCCCTCCACTGACCTCCATTCAGTGTCCTCCACTCCTCTCTGCCAATCCCTCCACTGACCTCCATTCACTGTCCTCCACCCCTCTCTACCAATCCTTCCACTGACCTCCATTCACTGTCCTCCACCCCTCTCTACCAATCCCTCCACTGGTCTCCATTCAGTGTCCTCCACCCCTCTCTACCAATCCCTCCACTGACCTCCATTCAGTGTCCTCCACTCCTCTCTACCAATCCCTCCACTGACCTCCATTCAGTGTCCTCCACTCCTCTCTACCAATCCCTCCACTGGTCTCCATTCAGTGTCCTCCACCCCTCTCTACCAATCCCTCCACTGACCTCCATTCAGTGTCCTCCACCCCTCTCTACCAATCCCTCCACTGACCTCCATTCAGTGTCCTCCACTCCTCTCTACCAATCCCTCCACTGGTCTCCATTCAGTGTCCTCCACCCCTCTCTACCAATCCCTCCACTGACCTCCATTCAGTGTCCTACACCCCTCTCTACCAATCCTTCCACTGACCTCCATTCACTGTCCTCCACTCCTCTCTACCAATCCCTCCACTGGTCTCCATTCAGTGTCCTACACCCCTCTCTACCAATCCCTCCACTGACCTCCATTCAGTGTCCTCCACTCCTCTCTACCAATCCCTCCACTGACCTCCATTCAGTGTCCTCCACCCCTCTCTACCAATCCCTCCACTGACCTCCATTCAGTGTCCTCCACCCCTCTCCTCCAATCCCTACGCTGATCTCCATTCAGTGTCCTCCACCCTCTCCTCCTATCCCTACACTGACCTCCATTCAGTGTCCTCCACCCCTCTCTACCAATTCCTCCACTGACCTCCATTCAGTGTCCTCCACCCCTCTCTATCAATCCCTCCACTGACCTCCATTCAGTGTCCTCCACCCTCTCCTCCTATCCCTACACTGACCTCCATTCAGTGTCCTCCACCCCTCTCTACCAATCCCTCCACTGACCTCCATTCAGTGTCCTCCACCCCTCTCCTCCAATCCCTACATTGGCCTCCATTTAGTGTCCACTAACCCTCTCCTCTAATCCCTACACTGACCTCCATTCAGTGTCCTCCACTCCTCTCTACCAATCCCTTCACTGACCTCCATTCAGTGTCCTCCACCCCTCTCTACCAATCCCTCCACTGACCTCCATTCAGTGTCCTCCACTCCTCTCTACCAATCCCTTCACTGACCTCCATTCAGTGTCCTCCACCCCTCTCTACCAATCCCTCCACTGACCTCCATTCAGTGTCCTCCACCCCTCTCCTCCAATCCCTACGCTGATCTCCATTCAGTGTCCTCCACCCTCTCCTCCTATCCCTACACTGACCTCCATTCAGTGTCCTCCACCCCTCTCTACCAATTCCTCCACTGACCTCCATTCAGTGTCCTCCACCCCTCTCTACCAATCCCTCCACTGACCTCCATTCAGTGTCCTCCACCCCTCTCCTCCAATCCCTACATTGGCCTCCATTTAGTGTCCACTAACCCTCTCCTCTAATCCCTACACTGACCTCCATTCAGTGTCCTCCACTCCTCTCTACCAATCCCTCCACTGACCTCCATTCAGTGTCCTCCACCCCTCTCTACCAATCCCTCCACTGGCCTCCATTCAGTGTCCTCCACTCCTCTCTACCAATCCCTCCACTGACCTCCATTCAGTGTCCTCCACTCCTCTCTGCCAATCCCTCCACTGACCTCCATTCACTGTCCTCCACCCCTCTCTACCAATCCTTCCACTGACCTCCATTCACTGTCCTCCACCCCTCTCTACCAATCCCTCCACTGGTCTCCATTCAGTGTCCTCCACCCCTCTCTACCAATCCCTCCACTGACCTCCATTCAGTGTCCTCCACTCCTCTCTACCAATCCCTCCACTGACCTCCATTCAGTGTCCTCCACTCCTCTCTACCAATCCCTCCACTGGTCTCCATTCAGTGTCCTACACCCCTCTCTACCAATCCCTCCACTGACCTCCATTCAGTGTCCTCCACTCCTCTCTACCAATCCCTCCACTGGTCTCCATTCAGTGTCCTCCACCCCTCTCTACCAATCCCTCCACTGACCTCCATTCAGTGTCCTACACCCCTCTCTACCAATCCTTCCACTGACCTCCATTCACTGTCCTCCACTCCTCTCTACCAATCCCTCCACTGGTCTCCATTCAGTGTCCTACACCCCTCTCTACCAATCCCTCCACTGACCTCCATTCAGTGTCCCCCACCCCTCTCTACCAATCCCTCCACTGACCTCCATTCAGTGTCCTCCACTCCTCTCTACCAATCCCTCCACTGACCTCCATTCAGTGTCCTCCACTCCTCTCTACCAATCCCTCCACTGACCTCCATTCAGTGTCCTCCACCCCTCTCTACCAATCCCTCCACTGACCTCCATTCAGTGTCCTCCACCCCTCTCTACCAATCCCTCCACTGACCTCCATTCAGTGTCCTCCACCCCTCTCTACCAATCCCTCCACTGGCCTCCATTCAGTGTCCTCCACCCCTCTTTGCCAATCCCTCCACTGACCTCCATTCAGTGTCCTCCACCCCTCTCTACCAATCCCTCCACTGACCTCCATTCAGTGTCCTCCACCCCTCTCTACCAATCCCTCCACTGACCTCCATTCAGTGTCCTCCACCCCTCTCTGCCAATCCCTTCACTGGTCTCCATTCAGTGTCCTCCACCCCTCTCTACCAATCCCTCCACTGGCCTCTATTCAGTGTCCTCCACCCCTCTCTACCAATCCCCCCACTGGTTTCCATTCAGTGTCCTCCACCCCTCTCTACCAATCCCTCCACTGACCTCCATTCAGTGTCCTCCACCCCTCTCTACCAATCCCTCCACTGACCTCCATTCAGTGTCCTCCACCCCTCTCTACCAATCCCTCCACTGACCTCCATTCAGTGTCCTCCACCCCTCTCTACCAATCCCTCCACTGACCTCCATTCAGTGTCCTCCACCCCTCTCTACCAATCCCTCCACTGACCTCCATTCAGTGTCCTCCACCCCTCTCTACCAATCCCTCCACTGGCCTCCATTCAGTGTCCTCCACCCCTCTTTGCCAATCCCTCCACTGACCTCCATTCAGTGTCCTCCACCCCTCTCTACCAATCCCTCCACTGACCTCCATTCAGTGTCCTCCACCCCTCTCTGCCAATCCCTTCACTGGTCTCCATTCAGTGTCCTCCACCCCTCTCTACCAATCCCTCCACTGGCCTCCATTCAGTGTCCTCCACCCCTCTCTACCAATCCCTCCACTGACCTCCATTCAGTGTCCTCCACCCCTCTCCTCCAATCCCTACATTGGCCTCCATTTAGTGTCCACTAACCCTCTCCTCTAATCCCTACACTGACCTCCATTCAGTGTCCTCCACTCCTCTCTACCAATCCCTCCACTGACCTCCATTCAGTGTCCTCCACCCCTCTCTACCAATCCCTCCACTGACCTCCATTCAGTGTCCTCCACCCCTCTCTACCAATCCCTCCACTGGTCTCCATTCAGTGTCCTCCACCCCTCTCTACCAATCCCTCCACTGGTCTCCATTCAGTGTCCTCCACTCCTCTCTACCAATCCCTCCACTGACCTCCATTCAGTGTCCTCCACCCCTCTCTACCAATCCCTCCACTGACCTCCATTCAGTGTCCTCCACCCCTCTCTACCAATCCCTCCACTGGCCTCCATTCAGTGTCCTCCACCCCTCTCTACCAATCCCTCCACTGACCTCCATTCAGTGTCCTCCACCCCTCTCTACCAATCCCTCCACTGACCTCCATTCAGTGTCCTCCACCCCTCTCTACCAATCCCTCCACTGACCTCCATTCAGTGTCCTCCACCCCTCTCTACCAATCCCTCCACTGACCTCCATTCAGTGTTCTCTCTGCTCCTTCCAAGACCTATTGCTCTCGCCTGCCATGCTTGCCTGTGAGCCTTCTCCCTAGAGCTTCTCTCATTCCCTAGAACTCTGCACCTCAATCTGATCAACTATCTGCTCCTCTGTCCACTTTTAGGTCATTCCCGGAAACTCATCTCTTCAGGGAAGCCTATCCTGCCCCCAACTCATAAACTATAGTTTTACTTTCTCTACCAACTTGTGTCTCAGAATTAGAACCTTTTTGTATTGAATTGTATTGTAATGGTACCGTCTTCCTCTGTAATGTAAAGCACTGTACAAACTGTTGGCACTCTATGAATCCCGTATAATAATATTGTCATTGCAGTATGTGCCATGTAACACGGGGCTGTTTTCTCCTTAGGGTTTCTGACAGAGGATTTCCCCCGACCACTACACAAATAACCATAACATTTGGGGTCCTCCAGTCATTATGGATCACTGGCCCATCTCAGAAGATCAGTTCCATCAAAGCTAAATCAAATCTGAAGACACGGGAATGTGATGGTGGAATCAATGAAAGCTCCTGGACTCTTCTAATGGGTGGTCTACAGGAAATGTCCAGACTACGGAGACATAGGATGTCCTATCATCTAATTCCAATCTCTGGAGATGTGAGATGGAGGAAAACATTGGGAGGGATTGTCAGGATCAGCAGTCATACCTTGTGAGGAGGACGATGAGGAGGCCGCCATGATGTCAGGATCAGCAGTCAGACCTCATGAGGAGGAGGATGAGGAGGAAGAGGAGGCCGCCGTGATGTCAGGAGAAGATCCGAGACGACATCACCTGGAAGGAGCACAAACAATAATAAACTCATCTGTAGTACAATGAACAGAAATAATTAGGAGGATTTTGTTCCCTTATGTGGATAATGATTGGCTGCCTGGTTGTCCAATCAGAGAAGATCAGAATTGGATGGACATTTGTCAATCACAACCCAGAACTTTCATCTCGGCATTCATCTGATTGGTATACGGGAGACACAAAGGAATTGTACACTACTTAGGGCCACAATGTATACAGACTCGTACTTTTAGAGGCCAACTCCACAAATATGTGCCATTCATACCCAAGACTGGTACTAATCAGCACCAAAGTATCAGCCAATCAGATGTCTACAGAGAGGTCAGGTGACACTTCAGGTTCGGGGGTCACCTGGGGGGAAAGGAGTTGAAGGGTTAAGGAACAGTTAGGATTTGTGGGTTGGGGATAAGATTAGAAATGAAGGTTGGGGGAAGGGACCGGGTAAGAGTCAAAGATAATCAAAGATTTATAACCCATCATAAGAGAGGAGGAAACTCTGAAACAAATATTCCGACAACCATCCGACCTCAGGAATAAGGATCTGCGATAAAAAACGACCCCTTTCCTGCACTCCTCCCCCCCAATACCGGGCACTTTCACCCCCTTCCTGCACTTCTCCCCCAATACCGGGCATTTTCACCCCCTTTCTGCACTTCTCCCCCAATACCGGGCATTTTCACCCCCTTCCTGCACTTCTCCCCCAATACCGGCACTTTCACCCCCTTCCTGCACTTCTCCCCCAATAACGGGCACTTGCACCCCCTTCCTGCACTCCTCCCCCCCAATACCGGGCACTTTCACCCCCTTCCTGCACTCCTCCCCCCCAATACCGGGCACTTTCACCCCCTTCCTGCACTTCTCCCCCAATACCGGGCACTTTCACCCTCTTCCTGCACTCCTCCCCCCCAATACCGGGCACTTTCACCCCCTTCCTGCACTTCTCCCCCAATACCGAGCACTTTCACCCCCTTCCTGCACTTCTCCCCCAATACCGGGCACTTTCACCCCGTTCCTGCACTTCTCCCCCAATACCGGGCACTTTCACCCCCTTCCTGCACTTCTCCCCCAATACCGGGCACTTTCACCCCCTTCCTGAACTTCTCCCCCAATACCGGGCACTTTCACCCCCTTCCTGAACTTCTCCCCCAATACTGGTCACTTTCACCCCCTTCCTGAACTTCTCCCCCAATACCGGGCACTTTCACTACCTTCCTGCACTTATCCCCCAATACCGGGCACTTTCACCCCCTTTCTGCACTTATCCCCCAATACCGGGCACTTTCACCCCCTTCCTGAACTTCTCCCCCAATACCGGGCACTTTCACCCCCTTCCTGAACTTCTCCCCCAATACCGGGCACTTTCACCCCCTTCCTGCACTTCTCCCCCAATACCGGGCACTTTCACCCCCTTTCTGCACTTATCCCCCAATACCGGGCACTTTCACCCCCTTCCTGCACTTCTCCTCCAATACCGGCACTTTCACCCCCTTCCTGCACTTCTCCCCCAATACCGAGCACTTTCACCCCCTTCCTGCACTTCTCCCCCAATACCGGGCACTTTCACCCCGTTCCTGCACTTCTCCCCCAATACCGGGCACTTTCACCCCCTTCCTGCACTTCTCCCCCAATACCGGGCACTTTCACCCCCTTCCTGAACTTCTCCCCCAATACCGGGCACTTTCACCCCCTTCCTGAACTTCTCCCCCAATACTGGTCACTTTCACCCCCTTCCTGAACTTCTCCCCCAATACCGGGCACTTTCACTACCTTCCTGCACTTATCCCCCAATACCGGGCACTTTCACCCCCTTTCTGCACTTATCCCCCAATACCGGGCACTTTCACCCCCTTCCTGAACTTCTCCCCCAATACCGGGCACTTTCACCCCCTTCCTGAACTTCTCCCCCAATACCGGGCACTTTCACCCCCTTTCTGCACTTCTCCCCCAATACCGGGAATTTTCACCCCCTTTCTGCACTTCTCCCCCAATACCGGGCATTTTCACCCCCTTCCTGCACTTCTCCCCCAATACCGGCACTTTCACCCCCTTCCTGCACTTCTCCCCCAATACCGGGCATTTTCACCCCCTTCCTGCACTTATCCCCCAATACCTGGCACTTTCACCCCCTTTCTGCACTTCTCCCCCAATACCGGGCATTTTCACCCCCTTCCTGCACTTCTCCCCCAATACCGGCACTTTCACCCCCTTCCTGCACTTCTCCCCCAATAACGGGCACTTGCACCCCCTTCCTGCACTCCTCCCCCCCAATACCGGGCACTTTCACCCCCTTCCTGCACTCCTCCCCCCCAATACCGGGCACTTTCACCCCCTTCCTGCACTTCTCCCCCAATACCGGGCACTTTCACCCTCTTCCTGCACTCCTCCCCCCCAATACCGGGCACTTTCACCCCCTTCCTGCACTTCTCCCCCAATACCGAGCACTTTCACCCCCTTCCTGCACTTCTCCCCCAATACCGGGCACTTTCACCCCGTTCCTGCACTTCTCCCCCAATACCGGGCACTTTCACCCCCTTCCTGCACTTCTCCCCCAATACCGGGCACTTTCACCCCCTTCCTGAACTTCTCCCCCAATACCGGGCACTTTCACCCCCTTCCTGAACTTCTCCCCCAATACTGGTCACTTTCACCCCCTTCCTGAACTTCTCCCCCAATACCGGGCACTTTCACCCCCTTCCTGCACTTATCCCCCAATACCGGGCACTTTCACCCCCTTTCTGCACTTATCCCCCAATACCGGGCACTTTCACCCCCTTCCTGAACTTCTCCCCCAATACCGGGCACTTTCACCCCCTTTCTGCACTTATCCCCCAATACCGGGCACTTTCACCCCCTTCCTGCACTTCTCCTCCAATACCGAGCACTTTCACCCCCTTCCTGCACTTATCCCCCAATACCGGGCACTTTCACCCCCTTTCTGCACTTATCCCCCAATACCGGGCACTTTCACCCCCTTTCTGCACTTCTCCCCCCCAATACCGGGCACTTTCACCCCCTTCCTGAACTTATCCCCCAATACCGGACACTTTCACCCCCTTCCTGCACTTCTCCCCCAATACCGGGCACTTTCACCCCCTTCCTGCACTTCTCCCCCAATACCGGCACTTTCACCCCCTTCCTGCACTTCTCCCCCAATACCGGGCATTCTCACCCCCTTCCTGCACTTATCCCCCAATACCGGACACTTTCACCCCCTTCCTGCACTTCTCCCCCAATACCGGGCACTTTCACCCCCTTCCTGCACTTCTCCCCCAATACCGGCACTTTCACCCCCTTCCTGCACTTCTCCCCCAATACCGGGCATTCTCACCCCCTTCCTGCACTTCTCCCCCAATACCGGCACTTTCACCCCCTTCCTGCACTTCTCCCCCAATACCGGGCACTTTCACCCCCTTCCTGCACTTCTCCCCCAATAACGGGCACTTGCACCCCCTTCCTGCACTCCTCCCCCCCAATACCGGGTACTTTCACCCCCTTCCTGCACTTCTCCCCCAATCCCGGGCACTTTCACCCCCTTCCTGCACTCCTCCCCTAATACCGGGCACTTTAACCCCTTTCCTGCACTCCTCACCCCCAATACCGGGCACTTTAACCCCCTTCCTGCACTCCTCCCCCCCAATACCGGGCACTTTCACCCCCTTTGTGCACTCCTCCCCCAAATACCGGGCATTTTCACCCCCTTCCTGCACTTCTCCCCCAATACCGGCACTTTCACCCCCTTCCTGCACTCCTCCCCCCCAATACCGGGCACTTTCACCCACTTCCTGCACTCCTCCCCCCCAATACCGGGCATTTTCACCCCCTTCCTGCACTTCTCCCCCAATACCGGGCACTTTCACCCCCTTCCTGCACTCCTTCCCCAATACCGGGCACTTTCACCCTCTTCCTGCACTTCTCCCCCAATACCGGGCACTTTCACCCTCTTCCTGCACTTCTCCCCCAATACCGGGCACCTTTACCCCCTTCCTGCACTTCTCCCCCAATACCGGGCACTTTCACCCCCTTCCTGCACTTCTCCCCCAATACCGGGCACTTTCACCCCCTTCCTGCACTCCTCCCCCCCAATACCGGGCACTTTCACCCCCTTCCTGCACTCCTCCCCCCCAATACCGGGCACTTTCACCCCCTTCCTGCACTCCTCCCCCCCAATACCGGGCACTTTCACCCCTTCCTGCACTCCCCCCCCAATACCGGGCACTTTCACCCCCTTCCTGCACTCCTCCCCCCCAAATACCGGGCACTTTCACCCCCCTCCTGCACTTCTCCCCCAATACCGGGCACTTTCACTCCCTTCCTGCACTTCTCCCCCAATACCGGGCACTTTCACCCCCTTCCTGCACTCCTCCCCCCCAATACCGGGCACTTTCACCCCCTTCCTGCACTCCTCCCCCCCAATACCGGGCACTTTCACCCCCTTCCTGCACTTCTCCCCCAATACCGGGCACTTTCACCCTCTTCCTGCACTCCTCCCCCCCAATACCGGGCACTTTCACCCCCTTCCTGCACTTCTCCCCCAATACCGAGCACTTTCACCCCCTTCCTGCACTTCTCCCCCAATACCGGGCACTTTCACCCCGTTCCTGCACTTCTCCCCCAATACCGGGCACTTTCACCCCCTTCCTGCACTTCTCCCCCAATACCGGGCACTTTCACCCCCTTCCTGAACTTCTCCCCCAATACTGGTCACTTTCACCCCCTTCCTGAACTTCTCCCCCAATACCGGGCACTTTCACCCCCTTCCTGCACTTATCCCCCAATACCGGGCACTTTCACCCCCTTTCTGCACTTATCCCCCAATACCGGGCACTTTCACCCCCTTCCTGAACTTCTCCCCCAATACCGGGCACTTTCACCCCCTTTCTGCACTTATCCCCCAATACCGGGCACTTTCACCCCCTTCCTGCACTTCTCCTCCAATACCGAGCACTTTCACCCCCTTCCTGCACTTATCCCCCAATACCGGGCACTTTCACCCCCTTTCTGCACTTATCCCCCAATACCGGGCACTTTCACCCCCTTTCTGCACTTATCCCCCAATACCGGGCACTTTCACCCCCTTTCTGCACTTCTCCCCCCCAATACCGGGCACTTTCACCCCCTTCCTGCACTTATCCCCCAATACCGGACACTTTCACCCCCTTCCTGCACTTCTCCCCCAATACCGGGCACTTTCGTCCCCTTCCTGCACTTCTCCCCCAATACCGGCACTTTCACCCCCTTCCTGCACTTCTCCCCCAATACCGGGCATTCTCACCCCCTTCCTGCACTTCTCCCCCAATACCGGCACTTTCACCCCCTTCCTGCACTTCTCCCCCAATACCGGGCACTTTCACCCCCTTCCTGCACTTCTCCCCCAATAACGGGCACTTGCACCCCCTTCCTGCACTCCTCCCCCCCAATACCGGGCACTTTCACCCCCTTCCTGCACTCCTCCCCCCCAATACCGGGCACTTTCACCCCCTTCCTGCACTTCTCCTCCAATACCGGCACTTTCACCCCCTTCCTGCACTTCTCCTCCAATACCGGCACTTTCACCCCCTTCCTGCACTTCTCCCCCAATACCGGGCACTTTCACCCCCTTCCTGCACTCCTCCCCTAATACCGGGCACTTTAACCCCTTTCCTGCACTCCTCACCCCCAATACCGGGCACTTTAACCCCCTTCCTGCACTCCTCCCCCCCAATACCGGGCACTTTCACCCCCTTTGTGCACTCCTCCCCCAAATACCGGGCATTTTCACCCCCTTCCTGCACTTCTCCCCCAATACCGGCACTTTCACCCCCTTCCTGCACTCCTCCCCCCCAATACCGGGCACTTTCACCCACTTCCTGCACTCCTCCCCCCCAATACCGGGCATTTTCACCCCCTTCCTGCACTTCTCCCCCAATACCGGCACTTTCACCCCCTTCCTGCACTTCTCCACACAATACCGGGCACTTTCACCCCCTTCCTGCACTTCTCCCCCAATACCGGGCACTTTCACCCCCTTCCTGCACTCCTTCCCCAATACCGGGCACTTTCACCCTCTTCCTGCACTTCTCCCCCAATACCGGGCACTTTCACCCTCTTCCTGCACTTCTCCCCCAATACCGGGCACCTTTACCCCCTTCCTGCACTTCTCCCCCAATACCGGGCACTTTCACCCCCTTCCTGCACTTCTCCCCCAATACCGGGCACTTTCACCCCCTTCCTGCACTCCTCCCCCCCAATACCGGGCACTTTCACCCCCTTCCTGCACTCCTCCCCCCCAATACCGGGCACTTTCACCCCTTCCTGCACTCCCCCCCCAATACCGGGCACTTTCACCCCCTTCCTGCACTCCTCCCCCCAAATACCGGGCACTTTCACCCCCCTCCTGCACTTCTCCCCCAATACCGGGCACTTTCACTCCCTTCCTGCACTTCTCCCCCAATACCGGGCACTTTCACCCCCTTCCTGCACTCCTCCCCCCCAATACCGGGCACTTTCACCCCCTTCCTGCACTCCTCCCCCCCAATACCGGGCAAGTAGCTGTATATGATGGGCACAAGTAGCTGTATATGAGGGGCACAAGTGGCTGTATATGATGGGCACAGTGGCTGTATATGAGGGGCACAAGTGGCTGTATATGATGGGCACAGTGGCTGTATATGATGGGCACAAGTGGCTGTATATGATGGGCACAAGTGGATGTATATGATGGGCACAGTGGCTGTATATGATGGGCACAAGTAGCTGTATATGATGGGCACAGTGGCTGTATATGATGGGCACAAGTAGCTGTATATGATGGGCACAGTGGCTGTATATGATGGGCACAAGTAGCTGTATATGATGGGCACAGTGGCTGTATATGATGGGCACAAGTAGCTGTATATGATGGGCACAGTGGCTGTATATGATGGGCACAGTGGCTGTATATGAGGGGCACAAGTGGCTGTATATGATGGGCACAGTGGCTGTATATGATGGGCACAAGTGGCTGTATATGATGGGCACAAGTGGATGTATATGATGGGCACAGTGGCTGTATATGATGGGCACAAGTAGCTGTATATGATGGGCACAGTGGCTGTATATGATGGGCACAAGTAGCTGTATATGATGGGCACAGTGGCTGTATATGATGGGCACAAGTAGCTGTATATGATGGGCACAGTGGCTGTATATGATGGGCACAAGTAGCTGTATATGATGGGCACAAGTGGCTGTATATGATGGGCACAAGTAGCTGTATATGATGGGCACAAGTGGCTATATATGATGGGCACAAGTAGCTGTATATGATGGGCACAGTGGCTGTATATGATGGGCACAAGTAGCTGTATATGATGGGCGCAAGTGGCTGTATATGATGGGCACGAGTAGCTGTATATGATGGGCACAAGTAGCTGTATATGATGGGCACAAGTGGCTGTATATGATGGGCACAGTGGCTGTATATGATGGGCACAAGTAGCTGTATATGATGGGCACAGTGGCTGTATATGATGGGCACGAGTAGCTGTATATGATGGGCACAAGTAGCTGTATATGATGGGCACAAGTAGCTGTATATGATGGCAACAGTGGCTGTATATGATGGGCACAGTGGCTGTATATGATGGGCACAAGTGGCTGTATATGATGGGCACAGTGGCTGTATATGATGGGCACAAGTAGCTGTATATGATGGGCACAAGTAGCTGTATATGATGGGCACAAGTAGCTGTATATGATGGCAACAGTGGCTGTATATGATGGGCACAGTGGCTGTATATGATGGGCACAAGTGGCTGTATATGATGGGCACAGTGGCTGTATATGATGGGCACAAGTAGCTGTATATGATGGGCACAGTGGCTGTATATGATGGGCACAAGTAGCTGTATATGATGGGCACAAGTAGCTGTATATGATGGGCACAGTGGCTGCATATGATGGGCACAGTGGCTGTATATGAGGGGCAGAAATCGCTGCATATGATGGGCAAGTTTAGTGGGCGGCACAGTGGTGTAGTGGGTGGCACAGTGGTGTAGTGGGCGGCACAGTGGTGTAGTGGTTAGCACAGTGGTGTAGTGGGCGGCACAGTGGTGTAGTGGGAGGCACAGTGGTGTAGTGGGTGGCAGTGGTGTAGTGGGTGGCACAGTGGTGTAGAGGGTGGCACAGTGGTGTAGTGGGTGGCACAGTGGTGTAGTGGGCGGCACAGTGGTGTAGTGAGTGGCACAGTGGTGTAGTGGGCGGCACAATGGTGTAGTGGGGCAGCACAGTGGTGTAGTGGGAGGCACAGTGGTGTAGTGGGCGGCACAGTGGTGTAGTGGGCGGCACAGTGGTGTAGTGGGCGGCACAGTGGTGTAGTGGGAGGCACAATGGTGTAGCGGGCGGCACAGTGGTGTAGCGGGTGGCACAGTCGTGTAGTGGGTGGCACAGTCCTGTAGTGGGCGGCACAGTGGTGTAGCGGCGGCACAGTGGTGTAGCGGGTGGCACAGTGGTGTAGCGGGTGGCACAGTGGTATTGTGGACGGCACAGTGGTGTAGTGAGCGGCACAGTGGTGTAGTGGGCGGCACAGTGGTGTAGTGGGAGGCACAGTGGTGTAGTGGGCGGCACAGTGGTGTAGTGGGCGGCACAGTGGTGTAGTGGGCGGCACAGTGGTGTAGTGGGAGGCACAGTGGTGTAGTGGGTGGCACAGTGGTGTAGTGGGAGGCACAGTCGTGTAGTGGGTGGCACAGTGGTGTAGTGGGCGGCACAGTGGTGTAGTGGGCGGCACAGTGGTGTAGTGGGAGGCACAGTGGTGTAGAGGGAGGCACAGTGGTGTAGTGAGCGGCACAGTGGTGTAGTGGGTGGCACAGTGTTGTAGAGGGTGGCACAGTGGTGTAGTGGGCAGCACAGTGGTGTAGTAGGAGGCACAGTGGTGTAGTGGGCGGCACAGTGGTGTAGAGGGCGGCACAGTGGTGTAGTGGGAGGCACAGTGGTGTAGAGTGTGGCACAGTGGTGTAGTGGTTAGCACAGTGGTGTAGTGGGCGGCACAGTGGTGTAGTGGGAGGCACAGTGGTGTAGTGTTTAGCACAGTGGTGTAGTGGGCGGCACAGTGGTGTAGTGGGAGGCACAGTGGTGTAGTGGGAGGCACAGTGGTGTAGTGGGAGGCACAGTGGTGTAGTGGGAGGCACAGTGGTGTAGAGGGCGGCACAGTGGTGTAGTGGGAGGCACAGTGGTGTAGTGGGTGGCACAGTGGTGTAGTGGTTAGCACAGTGGTGTAGTGGGCGGCACAGTGGTGTAGTGGGAGGCACAGTGGTGTAGTGGGAGCCACAGTGGTGTAGTGGGTGACACAGCGGTGTAGTGGGAGGCACAGCGGTGTAGTGGGAGGCACAGTGGTGTAGTGGGAGGCACAGTGGTGTAGTGAGCGGCACAGTGGTGTAGTGGGCGGCACAGTGGTGTAGTGGGCGGCACAGTGGTGTAGTGGGCGGTACAGTGGTGTAGTGGGTGGCACAGTGGTATAGAGGGCGGCACAGTGGTGTAGTGGGTAGCACAGTGGTGTAGTGGGAGGCACAGTGGTGTATTGGGAGGCACAGTGGTGTAGAGGGTGGCACAGTGGTGTAGTGGGAGGCACAGTGGTGTAGTGGGAGGCACAGTGGTGTAGTGGGAGGCACAGTGGTGTAGTGGGCGGCACAGTGGTGTAGTGGGCGGCACAGTGGTGTAGTGGGAGGCACAGTGGTGTAGTGGGAGGCACAGTGGTGTAGTGGGAGGCACAGTGGTGTAGTGGGCGGCACAGTGGTGTAGTGGGCGGCACAGTGGTGTAGTGGGAGGCACAGTGGTGTAGTGGGAGGCACAGTGGTGTAGAGGGTGGCACAGTGGTGTAGTGGGAGGCACAGTGGTGTAGTGGGAGGCACAGTGGTGTAGTGGGAGGCACAGTGGTGTAGTGGGAGGCACAGTGGTGTAGTGGGCGGCACAGTGGTGTAGCGGGTGACACAGTGGTGTAGAGTGTGGCACAGTGGTGTAGTGGTTAGCACAGTGGTGTAGTGGGCAGCACAGTGGTGTAGTGGGCAGCACAGTGGTGTAGTGGGCGGCACAGTGGTGTAGTGGGGCAGCACAGTGGTGTAGAGTGTGGCACAGTGGTGTAGTGGGCGGCACAGTGGTGTAGTGGGAGGCACAGTGGTGTAGTGGGAGGCACAGTGGTGTAGAGGGCGGCACAGTGGTGTAGTGGGAGGCACAGTGGTGTAGAGGGCGGCACAGTGGTGTAGAGGGCGGCACAGTGGTGTAGTGGGTGGCACAGTGGTGTAGTGGGTGGCACAGTGGTGTAGTGGGTGACACAGTGGTGTAGTGGGAGGCACAGTGGTGTAGTGGGAGGCACAGTGGTGTAGTGAGCGGCACAGTGATGTAGTGGGCGGCACAGTGGTGTAGTGGGCGGTACAGTGGTGTAGTGGGCGGCACAGTGGTGTAGTGGGCGGCACAGTGGTGTAGTGGGCGGCACAGTGGTGTAGTGGGCGGCACAGTGGTGTAGTGGGCGGCACAGTGGTGTAGTGGGCGGCACAGTGGTGTAGTGGGAGGCACAGTGGTGTAGTGGGAGGCACAGTGGTGTAGTGGGCGGCACAGTGGTGTAGTGTCCGGCACAGTGGTGTAGTGGGAGGCACAGTGGTGTAGTGGGCGGCACAGTGGTGTAGTGGGTGGCACAGTGGTGTAGTGGGAGGCACAGTGGTGTAGTGGGCGGCACAGTGGTGTAGTGGGCGGCACAGTGGTGTAGTGGGTGGTACAGTGGTGTAGTGGGCGGCACAGTGGTGTTGAGGGTGGCACAGTGGTGTAGTGGGAGGCACAGTGGTGTAGTGGGTGGCACAGTGGTGTAGTGGGAGGCACAGTGGTGTAGTGGGAGGCACAGTGGTGTAGCGGGTGGCACAGTGGTGTAGCGGACGGCACCACTGCGGGTGGTACAGTGGTGTAGTGGGCGGCACAGTGGTGTTGAGGGTGGCACAGTGGTGTAGTGGGAGGCACAGTGGTGTAGTGGGCGGCACAGTGGTGTAGTGGGCGGCACAGTGGTGTTGAGGGTGGCACAGTGGTGTAGTGGGAGGCACAGTGGTCTAGTGGGTGGCACAGTGGTGTAGTGGGCGGCACAGTGGTGTTGAGGGTGGCACAGTGGTGTAGTGGGAGGCACAGTGGTGTAGTGGGTGGCACAGTGGTGTAGTGGGAGGCACAGTGGTGTAGTGGGTGGCACAGTGGTGTAGTGGGAGGCACAGTGGTGTAGTGGGAGGCACAGTGGTGTAGCGGGTGGCACAGTGGTGTAGCGGACGGCACCACTGCGGGTGGTACAGTGGTGTAGTGGGCGGCACAGTGGTGTTGAGGGCGGCACAGTGGTGTAGTGGGAGGCACAGTGGTGTAGTGGGCGGCACAGTGGTGTAGTGGGCGGCACAGTGGTGTTGAGGGTGGCACAGTGGTGTAGTGGGAGGCACAGTGGTGTAGTGGGTGGCACAGTGGTGTAGTGGGAGGTACAGTGGAGTAGTGGGAGGCACAGTGGTGTAGTGGGTGGCACAGTGGTGTAGTGGGCGGCACAGTGGTGTAGTGGGAGGCACAGTGGTGTAGTGGGTGGCACAGTGGTGTAGTGGACGGCACAGTGGTGTAGTGGGCGGCACAGTGGTGTAGTGGGTGGTACAGTGGTGTAGTGGGCGGCACAGTGGTGTTGAGGGTGGCACAGTGGTGTAGTGGGAGGCACAGTGGTGTAGTGGGTGGCACAGTGGTGTAGTGGGAGGCACAGTGGTGTAGTGGGAGGCACAGTGGTGTAGCGGGTGGCACAGTGGTGTAGCGGACGGCACCACTGCGGGTGGTACAGTGGTGTAGTGGGCGGCACAGTGGTGTTGAGGGTGGCACAGTGGTGTAGTGGGAGGCACAGTGGTGTAGTGGGCGGCACAGTGGTGTAGTGGGCGGCACAGTGGTGTTGAGGGTGGCACAGTGGTGTAGTGGGAGGCACAGTGGTGTAGTGGGTGGCACAGTGGTGTAGTGGGCGGCACAGTGGTGTAGTGGGAGGCACAGTGGTGTAGTGGGCGGCACAGTGGTGTAGTGGGCGGCACAGTGGTGTAGTGGGCGGCACAGTGGTGTAGTGGGAGGCACAGTGGTGTAGTGGGCGGCACAGTGGTGTAGTGGGCGGCACAGTGGTGTAGTGGGCGGCACAGTGGTGTAGTGTCCGGCACAGTGGTGTAGTGGGCGGCACAGTGGTGTAGTGGGCGGTACAGTGGTGTAGTGGGAGGCACAGTGGTGTAGTGGGCGGCACAGTGGTGTAGTGGGCGGCACAGTGGTGTAGTGGGCGGCACAGTGGTGTAGTGGGCGGTACAGTGGTGTAGTGGGAGGCACAGTGGTGTAGTGGGTGGCACAGTGGTGTAGTGGGCGGCACAGTGGTGTAGTGGGAGGCACAGTGGTGTAGTGGGAGGCACAGTGGTGTAGTGGGCGGCACAGTGGTGTAGTGGGCGGCACAGTGGTGTAGTGGGAGGCACAGTGGTGTAGTGGGCGGCACAGTGGTGTAGTGGGCGGCACAGTCGTGTAGTGGGTGGCACAGTGGTGTAGTGGGTGGCACAGTGTTGTAGAGGGCGGCACAGTGGTGTAGTGGGCAGCACAGTGGTGTAGTGGGAGGCACAGTGGTGTAGAGGGAGGCACAGTGGTGTAGTGAGCGGCACAGTGGTGTAGTGGGTGGCACAGTGTTGTAGAGGGTGGCACAGTGGTGTAGTGGGCAGCACAGTGGTGTAGTAGGAGGCACAGTGGTGTAGTGGGCGGCACAGTGGTGTAGAGGGCGGCACAGTGGTGTAGTGGGAGGCACAGTGGTGTAGAGTGTGGCACAGTGGTGTAGTGGTTAGCACAGTGGTGTAGTGGGCGGCACAGTGGTGTAGTGGGAGGCACAGTGGTGTAGTGTTTAGCACAGTGGTGTAGTGGGCGGCACAGTGGTGTAGTGGGAGGCACAGTGGTGTAGTGGGAGGCACAGTGGTGTAGTGGGAGGCACAGTGGTGTAGTGGGAGGCACAGTGGTGTAGAGGGCGGCACAGTGGTGTAGTGGGAGGCACAGTGGTGTAGTGGGTGGCACAGTGGTGTAGTGGTTAGCACAGTGGTGTAGTGGGCGGCACAGTGGTGTAGTGGGAGGCACAGTGGTGTAGTGGGAGCCACAGTGGTGTAGTGGGTGACACAGCGGTGTAGTGGGAGGCACAGCGGTGTAGTGGGAGGCACAGTGGTGTAGTGGGAGGCACAGTGGTGTAGTGAGCGGCACAGTGGTGTAGTGGGCGGCACAGTGGTGTAGTGGGCGGCACAGTGGTGTAGTGGGCGGTACAGTGGTGTAGTGGGTGGCACAGTGGTATAGAGGGCGGCACAGTGGTGTAGTGGGTAGCACAGTGGTGTAGTGGGAGGCACAGTGGTGTATTGGGAGGCACAGTGGTGTAGAGGGTGGCACAGTGGTGTAGTGGGAGGCACAGTGGTGTAGTGGGAGGCACAGTGGTGTAGTGGGAGGCACAGTGGTGTAGTGGGCGGCACAGTGGTGTAGTGGGCGGCACAGTGGTGTAGTGGGAGGCACAGTGGTGTAGTGGGAGGCACAGTGGTGTAGTGGGAGGCACAGTGGTGTAGTGGGCGGCACAGTGGTGTAGTGGGCGGCACAGTGGTGTAGTGGGAGGCACAGTGGTGTAGTGGGAGGCACAGTGGTGTAGAGGGTGGCACAGTGGTGTAGTGGGAGGCACAGTGGTGTAGTGGGAGGCACAGTGGTGTAGTGGGAGGCACAGTGGTGTAGTGGGCGGCACAGTGGTGTAGCGGGTGACACAGTGGTGTAGAGTGTGGCACAGTGGTGTAGTGGTTAGCACAGTGGTGTAGTGGGCAGCACAGTGGTGTAGTGGGCAGCACAGTGGTGTAGTGGGCGGCACAGTGGTGTAGTGGGGCAGCACAGTGGTGTAGAGTGTGGCACAGTGGTGTAGTGGGCGGCACAGTGGTGTAGTGGGAGGCACAGTGGTGTAGTGGGAGGCACAGTGGTGTAGAGGGCGGCACAGTGGTGTAGTGGGAGGCACAGTGGTGTAGAGGGCGGCACAGTGGTGTAGAGGGCGGCACAGTGGTGTAGTGGGTGGCACAGTGGTGTAGTGGGTGGCACAGTGGTGTAGTGGGTGACACAGTGGTGTAGTGGGAGGCACAGTGGTGTAGTGGGAGGCACAGTGGTGTAGTGAGCGGCACAGTGATGTAGTGGGCGGCACAGTGGTGTAGTGGGAGGCACAGTGGTGTAGAGGGTGGCACAGTGGTGTAGTGGGAGGCACAGTGGTGTAGAGTGTGGCACAGTGGTGTAGTGGGCGGCACAGTGGTGTAGTGGGCGGCACAGTGGTGTAGTGGGCGGCACAGTGGTGTAGTGGGCGGCACAGTGGTGTAGTGGGCGGCACAGTGGTGTAGTGGGCGGCACAGTGGTGTAGTGGGAGGCACAGTGGTGTAGTGGGAGGCACAGTGGTGTAGTGGGCGGCACAGTGGTGTAGTGTCCGGCACAGTGGTGTAGTGGGCGGCACAGTGGTGTAGTGGGTGGCACAGTGGTGTAGTGGGAGGCACAGTGGTGTAGTGGGCGGCACAGTGGTGTAGTGGGTGGTACAGTGGTGTAGTGGGCGGCACAGTGGTGTTGAGGGTGGCACAGTGGTGTAGTGGGAGGCACAGTGGTGTAGTGGGTGGCACAGTGGTGTAGTGGGAGGCACAGTGGTGTAGTGGGAGGCACAGTGGTGTAGCGGGTGGCACAGTGGTGTAGCGGACGGCACCACTGCGGGTGGTACAGTGGTGTAGTGGGCGGCACAGTGGTGTTGAGGGTGGCACAGTGGTGTAGTGGGAGGCACAGTGGTGTAGTGGGCGGCACAGTGGTGTAGTGGGCGGCACAGTGGTGTTGAGGGTGGCACAGTGGTGTAGTGGGAGGCACAGTGGTGTAGTGGGTGGCACAGTGGTGTAGTGGGCGGCACAGTGGTGTTGAGGGTGGCACAGTGGTGTAGTGGGAGGCATAGTGGTGTAGTGGGTGGCACAGTGGTGTAGTGGGAGGCACAGTGGTGTAGTGGGTGGCACAGTGGTGTAGTGGGAGGCACAGTGGTGTAGTGGGAGGCACAGTGGTGTAGCGGGTGGCACAGTGGTGTAGCGGACGGCACCACTGCGGGTGGTACAGTGGTGTAGTGGGCGGCACAGTGGTGTTGAGGGCGGCACAGTGGTGTAGTGGGAGGCACAGTGGTGTAGTGGGCGGCACAGTGGTGTAGTGGGCGGCACAGTGGTGTTGAGGGTGGCACAGTGGTGTAGTGGGAGGCACAGTGGTGTAGTGGGTGGCACAGTGGTGTAGTGGGAGGTACAGTGGAGTAGTGGGAGGCACAGTGGTGTAGTGGGTGGCACAGTGGTGTAGTGGGAGGTACAGTGGAGTAGTGGGAGGCACAGTGGTGTAGTGGGTGGCACAGTGGTGTAGTGGGAGGTACAGTGGAGTAGTGGGAGGCACAGTGGTGTAGTGGGTGGCACAGTGGTGTAGTGGGCGGCACAGTGGTGTAGTGGGTAGCACAGTGGTGTAGTGGGCGGCACAGTGGTGTAGTGGGTGGCACAGTGGTGTAGTGGGCGGCACAGTGGTGTAGTGGGAGGCACAGTGGTGTAGTGGGTGGCACAGTGGTGTAGTGGACGGCACAGTGGTGTAGTGGGCGGCACAGTGTTGTAGCGGGTGGCACAGTGGTGTAGTGGGCGGCACAGTGGTGTAGTGGGCGGCACAGTGGTGTAGCGGGTGGCACAGTGGTGTAGTGGACGCCACAGTGGTGTAGTGGGAGGCACAGTGGTGTAGTGGGCGGCACAGTGGTGTAGTGGGCGGCACAGTGGTGTAGTGGGTGGCACAGTGGTGTAGTGGACGGCACAGTGGTGTAGTGGGCGGCACAGTGTTGTAGCGGGTGGCACAGTGGTGTAGTGGGCGGCACAGTGGTGTAGTGGGCGGCACAGTGGTGTAGTGGGCGGCACAGTGGTGTAGCGGGTGGCACAGTGGTGTAGTGGACGCCACAGTGGTGTAGTGGGAGGCACAGTGGTGTAGTGGGCGGCACAGTGGTGTAGTGGGTAGCACTCTCGCCTAGCAGTAAAAAGGGTCGCTGATTTGAATCCCAACCACAACACTACCTGCCTGGAGTTTGCATGTTCTCCCTGTGGCTGTGTGGGTTTCCTCCGGGTACTCCGGTTTCCTCCCACAAACCAAAGACATGCAGGTAGGTTAATTGGCTTGTGTACAAAATTGGCATATATTAGTATATGAATGGGGACCTTGGATTGTGACTCCTTGAGGGTAGGGAGCAATGAGAGCGTGCAATGTACAGGGATAGGGACCACTGTAGACACAACTGGATGGACTGGTGTCTTCATTCAACCTTACTATGTAGAAGAGGAAATGTCCACCCCCCACAGAAGCTGCACCTCCCCCCATGGAGTAAATATAAAGAGACTTACACTGAAATCACTTCCCCTTCTTCAGAAACCAACGTGAAAGTAACATGGTTGGAGAGAAGGGGGTGGGGTTGCAGCATGGACAAAGTCTGATTGGCTAAGACTGAGCATGTGATTTCCTCTCTGTGGAATGACATTCTCTAGTTGTGTGGCCCCAGGCTCCAGCACACCAGCAGCAAAAAGTCGCTAATAGTGCCTCATATTGCACACACACTTAGGAGAGATTGTCAGTATTACAATCGATGTGTCAGCACATTTATCGGCATTGTCACATCTTTTCTACCTGAAAATTTCTCTCAAAAACAGAATTGTGATGGTTTATTTTCTGCCTCCAAACTCTCCTTTTGGAATGTGTGTATATCCACTCACCACCCCCTTTATAAGGTCCTCCTTGCTAGTAGCTGGTTGGACCCCCTTTATTAGGTCCCCCTTGCTAGTAGCTGGTTGGACCCCCTTTATTAGGTCCCCCTTGCTAGTAGCGGGTTGGATCCCCTTTATTAAGTCCTCCTTGCTAGTAGAGGGTTGGACCCCCTTTATTAGGTCCCCCTTGCTAGTAGCGGGTTGGACCCCCTTTATTAGGTCCTCCTTGCTAGTAGCGGGTTGGACCCCCTTTATTAGGTCCCCCTTGCTAGTAGCGGGTTGGACCCCCTTTATTGGGTCCCCCTTGGTAATAGTGGGTTGGACCCCCTTTATTAGGTCCCCCTTGGTAGTAGCAGGTTGGACCCCCTTTATTAGGCCCTCCTTGTTAGTAGCAGGTTGGACCCCCTTTATTAGGTCCCCCTTGCTAGTAGCGGGTTGGATCCCCTTTATTAGGTCCTCCTTGCTAGTAGAGGGTTGGACCCCCTTTATTAGGTCCCCCTTGCTAGTAGCGGGTTGGACCCCCTTTATTAGGTCCTCCTTGCTAGTAGCGGGTTGGACCCCCTTTATTAGGTCCCCCTTGCTAGTAGCGGGTTGGACCCCCTTTATTGGGTCCCCCTTGGTAATAGTGGGTTGGACCCCCTTTATTAGGTCCCCCTTGGTAGTAGCAGGTTGGACCCCCTTTATTAGGCCCTCCTTGTTAGTAGCAGGTTGGACCCCCTTTATTAGATCCCCCTTGCTAGTAGCGGGTTGGAGCCCCTTTATTAGGTCCCCCTTGGTAGTAGCGGGTTGGACCCCCTTTATTGGGTCCCCCTTGGTAATAGTGGGTTGGACCCCCTTTATTAGGTCCCCCTTGGTAGTAGCAGGTTGGACCCCCTTTATTAGGCCCTCCTTGTTAGTAGCAGGTTGGACCCCCTTTTTTTAGGTCCTCCTTGGTAGTAGCGGGTTGGACCCCCTTTATTAGGCCCTCCTTGCTAGTAGCGGGTTGGACCCCCTTTATTAGGCCCTCCTTGCTAGTAGCGGGTTGGACCCCCTTTATTAGGCCCTCCTTGCTAGTAGAGGGTTGGACCCCCTTTATTAGATCCCCCTTGCTAGTAGCGGGTTGGACCCCCTTTATTAGGTCCCCCTTGGTAGTAGTGGGTAGGAGCCCCTTTATTAGGTCCTCCTTGCTGGTAGCGGGTTGGACCCCCTTTATTAGGCCCTCCTTGCTAGTAGCGGGTTGGACCCCCTTTATTAGGCCCTCCTTGCTAGTAGCGGGTTGGACCCCCTTTATTAGGCCCTCCTTGCTAGTAGAGGGTTGGACCCCCTTTATTAGATCCCCCTTGCTAGTAGCGGGTTGGACCCCCTTTATTAGGTCCCCCTTGGTAGTAGTGGGTAGGAGCCCCTTTATTAGGTCCTCCTTGCTAGTAGCGGGTTGGATCCCCTTTATTAGGTCCCCCTTGATAGTAGTAGGTTGGCCCCCATTTATTAGGTCCTCCTTGGTAGTAGTGGGTTGGACCCTCTTTTTAGGTCCTCCTTGCTAGTAGCGGGTTGGACCCCCTTTATTATATCCCCCTTGGTAGTAGTGGGTTGGACCCCCTTTATTAGATCCCCCTTGGTAGTAGCGGGTTGGACCCCCTTTATTAGATCCCCCTTGGTAGTAGCGGGTTGGACCCCCTTTATTAGATCCCCCTTGGTAGTAGAGGGTTGGACCCCCTTTATTAGGCCCTCCTTGGTAGTAGCGGGTTGGATCCCCTTTATTAGGTCCCCCTTGATAGTAGTGGGTTGGCCCCCATTTATTAGGTCCTCCTTGCTGGTAGCGGGTTGGACCCCCTTTATTAGGCCCTCCTTGCTAGTAGCGGGTTGGACCCCCTTTATTAGATCCCCCTTGGTAGTAGCGGGTTGGACCCCCTTTATTAGGCCCTCCTTGCTAGTAGCGGGTTGGACCCCCTTTATTAGATCCCCCTTGCTAGTAGCGGGTTGGACCCCCTTTATTAGGTCCCCCTTGGTAGTAGCGGGTTGGACCCCCTTTATTAGGCCCTCCTTGCTAGTAGCGGGTTGGTTCCCCTTTATTAGGTCCCCCTTGATAGTAGTGGGTTGGACCCTCTTTTTAGGCCCTCCTTGCTAGTAGCGGGTTGGACCCCCTTTATTAGATCCCCCTTGGTAGTAGCGGGTTGGACCCCCTTTATTAGGCCCTCCTTGCTAGTAGTGGGTTGGACCCCCTTTATTAGATCCCCCTTGGTAGTAGCGGGTTGGACCCCCTTTATTAGGTCCCCCTTGGTAGTAGCGGGTTGGACCCCCTTTATTAGATCCCCCTTGCTAGTAGCGGGTTGGACCCCCTTTATTAGATCCCCCTTGCTAGTAGCGGGTTGGACCCCCTTTATTAGGTCCCCCTTGCTAGTAGCGGGTTGGACCCCCTTTATTAGATCCCCCTTGCTAGTAGTGGGTTGGACCCCCTTTATTAGATCCCCCTTGCTAGTAGCGGGTTGGACCCCCTTTATTAGATCCCCCTTGCTAGTAGCGGGTTGGACCCCCTTTATTAGGTCCCCCTTGCTAGTAGCTGGTTGGACCCCCTTTATTAGGTCCCCCTTGCTATTAGGTCCCCCTTGCTAGTAGCGGGTTGGACCCCCTTTATTAGGTCCCCCTTGCTAGTAGCGGGTTGGACCCCCTTTATTAGATCTCCCTTGCTAGTAGCGGGTTGGACCCCCTTTATTAGATCCCCCTTGGTAGTAGCGGGTTGGACCCCCTTTATTAGGTCCTTCTTGCTGGTAGCGGGTTGGACCCCCTTTATTAGGCCCTCCTTGCTAGTAGCGGGTTGGACCCCCTTTATTAGATCCCTTTGCTAGTAGCGGGTTGGACCCCCTTTATTAGGCCCTCCTTGCTAGTAGCGGGTTGGACCCCCTTTATTAGGCCCTCCTTGCTAGTAGAGGGTTGGACCCCCTTTATTAGATCCCCCTTGCTAGTAGCGGGTTGGACCCCCTTTATTAGGTCCCCCTTGGTAGTAGTGGGTAGGAGCCCCTTTATTAGGTCCTCCTTGCTGGTAGCGGGTTGGACCCCCTTTATTAGGCCCTCCTTGCTAGTAGCGGGTTGGATCCCCTTTATTAGGTCCCCCTTGATAGTAGTAGGTTGGCCCCCATTTATTAGGTCCTCCTTGGTAGTAGCGGGTTGGACCCCCTTTATTATATCCCCCTTGGTAGTAGTGGGTTGGACCCCCTTTATTAGATCCCCCTTGGTAGTAGCGGGTTGGACCCCCTTTATTAGATCCCCCTTGGTAGTAGCGGGTTGGACCCCCTTTATTAGATCCCCCTTGGTAGTAGAGGGTTGGACCCCCTTTATTAGGCCCTCCTTGCTAGTAGCGGGTTGGATCCCCTTTATTAGGTCCCCCTTGATAGTAGTGGGTTGGCCCCCATTTATTAGGTCCTCCTTGCTGGTAGCGGGTTGGACCCCCTTTATTAGGCCCTCCTTGCTAGTAGCGGGTTGGACCCCCTTTATTAGATCCCCCTTGGTAGTAGCGGGTTGGACCCCCTTTATTAGGCCCTCCTTGCTAGTAGCGGGTTGGACCCCCTTTATTAGATCCCCCTTGCTAGTAGCGGGTTGGACCCCCTTTATTAGGTCCCCCTTGGTAGTAGCGGGTTGGACCCCCTTTATTAGGCCCTCCTTGCTAGTAGCGGGTTGGATCCCCTTTATTAGGTCCCCCTTGATAGTAGTGGGTTGGACCCTCTTTTTAGGCCCTCCTTGCTAGTAGCGGGTTGGACCCCCTTTATTAGATCCCCCTTGGTAGTAGCGGGTTGGACCCCCTTTATTAGGCCCTCCTTGCTAGTAGCAGGTTGGACCCCCTTTATTAGATCCCCCTTGGTAGTAGCGGGTTGGACCCCTTTTATTAGATCCCCCTTGCTAGTAGCGGGTTGGACCCCCTTTATTAGGTCCCCCTTGCTAGTAGCGGGTTGGACCCCCTTTATTAGGTCCCCCTTGCTAGTAGCGGGTTGGACCCCCTTTATTAGATCCCCCTTGCTAGTAGCGGGTTGGACCCCCTTTATTAGATCCCCCTTGCTAGTAGCGGGTTGGACCCCCTTTATTAGGTCCCCCTTGCTAGTAGCTGGTTGGACCCCCTTTATTAGGTCCCCCTTGCTATTAGGTCCCCCTTGCTAGTAGCGGGTAGGACCCCCTTTATTAGGTCCCCCTTGCTAGTAGCGGGTTGGACCCCCTTTATTAGATCTCCCTTGCTAGTAGCGGGTTGGACCCCCTTTATTAGATCCCCCTTGGTAGTAGCGGGTTGGACCCCCTTTATTAGGTCCTTCTTGCTGGTAGCGGGTTGGACCCCCTTTATTAGATCCCTTTGCTAGTAGCGGGTTGGACCCCCTTTATTAGATCCCCCTTGGTAGTAGCGGGTTGGACCCCCTTTATTAGGTCCTTCTTGCTGGTAGCGGGTTGGACCCCCTTTATTAGATCCCTTTGCTAGTAGCGGGTTGGACCCCCTTTATTAGGTCCCCCTTGCTATTATATTTCTCTACATTTTCTATCAGTTTGGGGAATGAATTACAGAAAACACTCTGATTGGTCCAATTTACTTCGGGAATTTTGTGGCCCAACTGAAGCATGAGAGGATTTCACCTGTCCAGAATATCAAGGCCTTAAAGAGAGGAGGGGTTGCTATGGACAGGTTGCTATGGACGGTTTCTATGGGCTGGTTGCTATGGACGGGTTGCTATGGAAGGGTTGCTATGGAGGGGTTGCTATGGACAGGTTGCTGTGGACGGTTTCTATGGGCTGGTTGCTATGGACGGGTTGCTATGGAAGGGTTGCTATGGAGGGGTTGCTATGGATGGTTTCTATTGGCTGGTTGCTATGGACTGGTTGCTATGGAAGGGTTGCTATGGACAAGTTGCTATGGATGGGTTGCTATGGAAGGGTTGCTATGGAGGGGTTGCTATGGATGGTTTCTATTGGCTGGTTGCTATGGACGGGTTGCTATGGAAGGGTTGCTATGGACTGGTTGCTATGGAAGGGTTGCTATGGACGGTTTCTATGGGCTGGTTGCTATGGCTGGTTGCTATGGAGAAGAAGCACTTGTATAAAGGGGAGGGGTTCTGTAAGTGATGGGCGGGGAATGCTGGGACTTGCATTCTCCTCCCCCTCCTCAGTACAGAAGTGTCCCCGGCACAGGCGCCATTTTCCCGGAGACCATCCCCCTTCTCTCAGGGGAGAATTCCATCCATCCTCCGGGGACATGACTCCTCCTAGGAGGGCGGAGCGAGGAGTCAGGGGGCAGTTCTGCTCTCCGGGAAGATGGGGTTGTGGGAGGAGTTAGGAGGATCGGGGCGGAGTCTGGTCTCCGGGATGATGGCGTGGTGGGAGGGACGTGTGAGGTGGGAGGAGTTTGGAGGATCGGGGCGGGATCTGGTCTCCGGGAAGATGGAGTGGTGGGAGGAGTAGTCGGAGGAGGCGTGGTGGGAGGTATATAAGGAGGGGGAGGAGATTCCAGTCACACATCTGATGAGGAGATGGGAGGTGAAATATGAGACTGTCTGAGTGTATATGGGGAGGGGAGTGTGTCACCTGTGCGAGAAGCTGCTGGAAGCTGACTCTACACCCCCACCCCCCCTCTTTTATCGCTGATGTCCCCCCCTTCTATAATATAATTACCTCCCCCTCTTTTATCGCTGGTGTCTCCCCCCTCCTCTTTTATCGCTGGTGTCTCCCCCCTCCTCTTTTATCGCTGGTGTCTCCCCCCTCCTCTTTTATCGCTGGTGTCTCCCCCCTCCTCTTTTATCATTGGTGTCTCCCCCCTCCTCTTTTATCATTGGTGCGTCTCCCCCCTCCTCTTTTATCGCTGGTGTCTCCCCCCTCCTCTTTTATCGCTGGTGTCTCCCCCCTCCTCTTTTATCGCTGGTGTCTCCCCCCTCCTCTTTTATCGCTGGTGCGTCTCCCCCCCTCCTCTTTTATCGCTGGTGTCTCCCCCCTCCTCTTTTATCATTGGTGCGTCTCCCCCCTCCTCTTTTATCGCTGGTGTCTCCCCCCTCCTCTTTTATCACTGGTGTCTCCCCCCTCCTCTTTTATCGCTGGTGCGTCTCCCCCCCTCCTCTTTTATCGCTGGTGTCTCCCCCCTCCTCTTTTATCGCTGGTGCGTCTCCCCCCCTCCTCTTTTATCGCTGGTGTCTCCCCCCTCCTCTTTTATCGCTGGTGTCTCCCCCCTCCTCTTTTATCGCTGGTGCGTCTCCCCCCCTCCTCTTTTATCGCTGGTGCGTCTCCCCCCCTCCTCTTTTATCGCTGGTGTCTCCCCCCTCCTCTTTTATCGCTGGTGTCTCCCCCCTCCTCTTTTATCGCTGGTGTCTCCCCCCTCCTCTTTTATCACTGGTGTCTCCCCCCCCCCCCTCCTCTTTTATCGCTGGTGTCTCCCCCCCCCTCTTTTATCGCTGGTGTCTCCCCCCCCTCTTATCATTGGTGCGTCTCCCCCCTCCTCTTTTATCGCTGGTGTCTCCCCCCTCCTCTTTTATCGCTGGTGCGTCTCCCCCCTCCTCTTTTATCGCTGGTGTCTCCCCCCCCTCTTATCATTGGTGCGTCTCCCCCCTCCTCTTTTATCGCTGGTGTCTCCCCCCTCCTCTTTTATCGCTGGTGCGTCTCCCCCCTCCTCTTCGTTGGTGCGTCTCTCCCCCCTCCTCTTTTATCGTTGGTGCGTCTCCCCCCTCCTCTTTTATCGCTGGTGTCTCCCCCCTCCTCTTTTATCGCTGGTGTCTCCCCCCTCCTCTTTTATCGCTGGTGTCTCCCCCCTCCTCTTTTATCGCTGGTGCGTCTCCCCCCCTCCTCTTTTATCACTGGTGTCTCCCCCCTCCTCTTTTATCGCTGGTGTCTCCCCCCTCCTCTTTTATCGCTGGTGTCTCCCCCCTCCTCTTTTATCGCTGGTGTCTCCCCCCTCCTCTTTTATCGCTGGTGTCTCCCCCCTCCTCTTTTATCGTTGGTGCGTCTCCCCCCCTCCTCTTTTATCACTGGTGTCTCCCCCCCCCCCCTCCTCTTTTATCGCTGGTGTCTCCCCCCCCCTCTTTTATCGCTGGTGTCTCCCCCCCCTCTTATCATTGGTGCGTCTCCCCCCTCCTCTTTTATCGTTGGTGCGTCTCCCCCCTCCTCTTTTATCGTTGGTGCGTCTCCCCCCTCCTCTTTTATCGTTGGTGCGTCTCCCCCCTCCTCTTTTATCGTTGGTGCGTCTCCCCCCCTCCTCTTTTATCGCTGGTGTCTCCCCCCCTCCTCTTTTATCGCTGGTGTCTCCCCCCCTCCTCTTTTATCGCTGGTGTCTCCCCCCCTCCTCTTTTATCGCTGGTGTCTCCCCCCCTCCTCTTTTATCGTTGGTGCGTCTCCCCCCCCCCTCTTTTATCGCTGGTGTCTCCCCCCCTCTTATCATTGGTGCGTCTCCCCCCTCCTCTTTTATCGCTGGTGTCTCCCCCCTCCTCTTTTATCGCTGGTGTCTCCCCCCTCCTCTTTTATCGCTGGTGCGTCTCCCCCCCTCCTCTTTTATCGCTGGTGTCTCCCCCCCCTCTTATCATTGGTGCGTCTCCCCCCTCCTCTTTTATCGCTGGTGTCTCCCCCCTCCTCTTTTATCGCTGGTGTCTCCCCCCTCCTCTTTTATCGCTGGTGTCTCCCCCCTCCTCTTTTATCGCTGGTGTCTCCCCCCTCCTCTTTTATCGTTGGTGCGTCTCCCCCCTCCTCTTTTATCGCTGGTGTCTCCCCCCTCCTCTTTTATCGCTGGTGCGTCTCCCCCCCTCCTCTTTTATCGTTGGTGTCTCCCCCCCCCTCCTCTTTTATCGTTGGTGCGTCTCCCCCCCCCCTCCTCTTTTATCGCTGGTGTCTCCCCCCTCTTTTATCGCTGGTGTCTCCCCCCTCTTTTATCGCTGGTGTCTCCCCCCTCCTCTTTTATCGCTGGTGTCTCCCCCCCTCCTCTTTTATCGCTGGTGTCTCCCCCCCTCCTCTTTTATCGCTGGTGTCTCCCCCCCTCCTCTTTTATCGCTGGTGTCTCCCCCCCTCCTCTTTTATCGCTGGTGTCTCCCCCCCTCCTCTTTTATCGCTGGTGTCTCCCCCCCTCCTCTTTTATCGCTGGTGTCTCCCCCCCTCCTCTTTTATCGCTGGTGTCTCCCCCCCCTCCTCTTTTATCGCTGGTGTCTCCCCCCCCTCCTCTTTTATCGCTGGTGTCTCCCCCCCTCCTCTTTTATCGCTGGTGTCTCCCCCCCTCCTCTTTTATCGCTGGTGTCTCCCCCCCTCCTCTTTTATCGCTGGTGCGTCTCCCCCCCCTCCTCTTTTATCATTGGTGCGTCTCCCCCCTCCTCTTTTATCGTTGGTGCGTCTCCCCCCTCCTCTTTTATCGTTGGTGCGTCTCCCCCCTCCTCTTTTATCGTTGGTGCGTCTCCCCCCTCCTCTTTTATCGTTGGTGCGTCTCCCCCCTCCTCTTTTATCGTTGGTGCGTCTCCCCCCTCCTCTTTTATCGTTGGTGCGTCTCCCCCCTCCTCTTTTATCGTTGGTGCGTCTCCCCCCTCCTCTTTTATCGTTGGTGCGTCTCCCCCTCCTCTTTTATCGCTGGTGCGTCTCCCCCCTCCTCTTCGTTGGTGCGTCTCTCCCCCCCCCCTCTTTTATCGCTGGTGCGTCTCTCCCCCCTCCTCTTTTATCGCTGGTGCGTCTCCCCCCCTCCTCTTTTATCGCTGGTGCGTCTCCCCCCCTCCTCTTTTATCGCTGGTGCGTCTCCCCCCTCCTCTTTTATCGCTGGTGCGTCTCCCCCCTCCTCTTTTATCGCTGGTGCGTCTCCCCCCTCCTCTTTTATCGTTGGTGCGTCTCCCCCCTCCTCTTCGTTGGTGCGTCTCTCCCCCCCCTCTTTTATCGCTGGTGCGTCTCCCCCCCCTCTTTTATCGCTGGTGCGTCTCCCCCCCCTCTTTTATCGCTGGTGCGTCTCCCCCCCTCTTTTATCGTTGGTGCGTCTCCCCCCTCTTTTATCGTTGGTGCGTCTCCCCCCCCCTCCTCTTTTATCGTTGGTGCGTCTCCCCCCCCCTCTTTTATCGCTGGTGCGTCTCCCCCCCTCTTTTATCGCTGGTGCGTCTCCCCCCCTCTTTTATCGCTGGTGCGTCTCCCCCCTCTTTTATCGCTGGTGCGTCTCCCCCCTCTTTTATCGCTGGTGCGTCTCCCCCCTCTTTTATCGCTGGTGCGTCTCCCCCCTCTTTTATCGCTGGTGCGTCTCCCCCCTCTTTTATCGCTGGTGCGTCTCCCCCCTCTTTTATCGCTGGTGCGTCTCCCCCCCCCTCTCCTCTTTTATCGTTGGTGCGTCTCCCCCCCTCCTCTTTTATCGCTGGTGCGTCTCCCCCCCTCTCCTCTTTTATCGCTGGTGCGTCTCCCCCCCTCTCCTCTTTTATCGCTGGTGCGTCTGCCCCCCCTCCTCTTTTATCGCTGGTGCGTCTCCCCCCCCCTCCCATGATATAAGTAATCTCCATTATTCTCTTCCAGATCCAGAAGTGTGCAGCACCATGGCGGAGTCCCCTCTGACAGGTAATTCCCCGCCTCCCCTGATCAAAGTTCTGTTCCCCCCCCCCCCCCCCCCCATCATATACCAGATGTGATCATAGTTGTGATTGGTGGTGGGGGGGGGGAGGGAATCGGACATATAATTGGGTGAAGGGAAGTTTATTAAGGAAATGCACAGAAATGACACCAACAATACAAACCAACAGTGATAAACTAACCAGCAGATGTAGGGGGAGGGGTTCCAGAGTCCTATTATAATTATTATTTAATTATTATTCAACAGTTTGCGCAGCGCTTTACAACATGAGGGCAGACAGTACACTTACAATACAAATCAATACAGGAGGGATCAGAGGGCCCGGCTCCTTAGAGCTTACAATCTAGAAGGGAGGGTCAAGTTGAAACAAAGGGTAATAACTGTGGGGGGGATGAGCTGATGGAGAAAATGAAAATACAGTTATTAGGTGTGGGTAGGACAGGCTTCTCTGAAGAGAAGGGTTTTCAGGGATTGCCTAAAAGCTAATAAAGTAGGAGATAAGCGGACAGATTGGGGTAGGGAGTTCCATAGGATTGGAGAGGCTTTGGAGAAGTCCTGGAGGCGAGTATGGGAGGAGGTGATGAGGGACTAGAGAGCAGGAGGTCTTGAGAGGAACAAAGAGAACGAGTAGGTTGGTATTTAGAGACGAGGTCAGTGATGTAGCCGGGGGCAGAGTTGTGGACGACTTTGTATGTAATTGTTAGTATTTTGAATTTAATTCTTTGGCTGAGCGGAAGCCAGTGGAGGGATTGACAGAGAGGAGTAGCAGACACAGAGCGATTGGTAAGGGGGAGGAGTCTGGCAGCGGCCTTCATAATGGATTGAAGGGGGGGAGGAGCCTATGTAGAGGTGAGCCAATGAGAAGGGAGTTGCAGTAGTCGAGGCGAGAGATGACCAGCGAGTGAATTCAGAGCTCTGTGGTGTGATTGGTTAGAAAGGGGCGTATTTCGGAGATGTTGCGGAGGTTGAGGCGGCAGGATTTGGACAGTGATTGGATGTGTTGCTTGAAGGAGAGGTCAGAGTCCAGGACTACACCTAGAACCTTGGCGTGTGGGGGATGGGCTTATGGTTGTGCCATCAATTTTGACAGAGATCGGGGGAAGGGGCATATGGGGGAGGAAAAATTACAAGTTCGGTTTTGGATCGATTGAGTTTGAGGAAGTGGTGTGACATCCAGACTGATAGATCTGATAGTAAATTAGTGATACACGAGGAGACAGAAGGAGGGAGCTGAGGGGTAGAGAGATAGATTTGGGTGTCGTCAGCATAGAGGTGGTATTGGAAGCCATGGGAGGCAATCAGCTGACCGAGGGAGGAGGTATAGGAGGAGGAGGAGGTATAGATTGAAAATAGGAGAGGTCCAAGAACAGACCCTTGGGGGACCCCAACAGAGAAAGGAAGAGGAGAGGAGGAAGTAGAGTTGTAAGAAACGCTAAAGGTGCGGTTGGATAAGTAGGAAGAGAACCATTGTAGAGTACGGTCATGGAGACCAAAGGTGTGGAGTTTTTTGAGGAGGAGGGGGAGGGGGTGGTCAACCGCATCAAAGGCAGCAGAGAGGTCCAGGAGGAGGAGGACAGAATAATGTCGATTGGTTTTGGCCGTTAGTAGATCATTTGTTTTAGGAGGGCAGTTTCTGTGGAGTGTTGAGGACAAAATCCAGACTGAAGGGGATGAAGAAGGCCATTATCAGCGAGGTGGACGCTCAGTCGGTTGTAGACCAGACGTTCGAGGAGTTTGGATAAGGGGAGCGAGGAGATGGGGAGCGAGGAGATGGGGAGCGAGGAGATGGGGCGTAGGTTGTTAGGATTGGATGGGTCCAGCGAGGGCTTTTTAAGTATGGGTCTGACAAGTGAATGTTTTAGAGAGTTGGGGAAGATGTCAGAAGAGAGAGATTGGAGATGTGGGTTGGAGAGTGTAGCATAGTCAGAGGGTGAACGCAGCATTGGCGAGGGAACAGGATCCAGAGGGCAGGTGGTAAGGTGGACCTTACCAAGTAGTTTAGTAACTTGGTCTATAGTGGGGGGGGTTGAAAGAGGGAAGTAATGATTGTGCCTGTGGGCATGAAGTGTAAGGTGGAGGGTATCAGAACAGTAGAGATCTCCACACAAATTGTATCAATCTTCTGTTTGAAGTGATTGGCGATCTCCTGGGCGGCGAGTGAGTTGGCGGTGGGTGGAGGACGAAGTAGAGAGTTGAAAGTAGAGAAGAGTTGACGGGGGCGGGATGATAGGTTGCTGATGAGAGTGATAAAATAGTTCTGCTTGGCAGAGAGGAGGCTGGAATTGTAATTGTAATTGTCATAGTCAGGCCAGAGTCATAAACAGGAGGTCAGCAGATTGGGGGGGGGGGAGGAGAGGGATCAGGTTCCAGGGATGCAGAGATAGACAGGATCAGGTAAGAGGTGAAGAGGCTGCAGGTCAGGGCACGAGGACAAGGTGTGGGCACTTGCTGGGTATTTATACAATGGTTGCTATCAGTCATGTGACTCCTGACTGCAGAAGGTAATATCTGCTCCACACTGCCAGGATCCCTCCGCTGGTGGATGCCGGTACTGCGGACCAAAGAGGACATAATTCAAGCAGGGAAAAGCTCTTCTCACACCTGCTGGTGGATCTCAGTACTGCACCCCAAATGATGGATATTACCAGCGGAGGGATTCTTTCCTGACAGTACTACCCCCCCCCCCCCCCACGCAAAGTTCAATCCACTAATATTGGAGTAAATTGCATCTGTTATCACATTCCTCTGTGTGGGGGAGGGGGGCTCTATGGGCCCCTCTTATGTCTCCTCTGGGGAGGTGTTTATTTCACAATATCTTTATCATTGCCAGAGGTGACCAAATAACAGATTGGGGGGAATATAGATCTATATAGAAATGGAGGTGAGGGGGGGTCACCCCTTAGATCTACAGTGGTGTGAAAAAGTGTTTGCCCCCTTCCTCATTTCCTGTTCCTTTGCATGTTTGTCACACTTAAGTGTTTCGGAACATCAAACCAATTTAAACAATAGTCAAGGACAACACAAGTAAACACAAAATGCAATTTGTAAATGAAGGTGTTTATTATTAAAGGTGAAAAAAAATCCAAACCATCATGGCCCTGTGTGAAAAAGTGATTGCCCCCTAAACCTAATAACTGGTTGGGCCACCCTTAGCAGCAACAACTGCAACCAAGCGTTTGCGATAACGTGCAATGAGGCTTTTACAGCGTCCTGGAGGAATTTTGGCCCACTCATCTTTGCAGAATTGTCCTAATTCAGTTACATTAGAGGGTTTTCGAGCAGGAACGGCCTTTTTAAAGCGGGAGTCCACCGGGACTCCGCGTTTTTTTTTTTTTTTTTTTTTTAAAAGCCAGCAGCTACAAATACTGCAGCTGCTGACTTTTAAATAGTGACACTTACCTGTCCAGCGCGCCCGCGATGTCGGCACCCGAAGCCGATCGCTCGCTCGGCGGCCGGGTCCCGCCGCCATCTTGGGTATGGGAATCAGGAAATGGAGCCTTTCGGCTTCATTTCCCGGTTCCCTACTGCGCATGCGCGAGCCGCGCGGCGCAATCCGGACGGTCCCCGCTGCCTCTGGGAGCTGTGTGTTTCCCAGCAGGCAGCGGGGCACTTCCTGAAGGGGGCGGGCGCTTGCGGAACGGGGGCGTAACCTACGCTCGTTCCGCAGGCAGCTAGCCCGGAAGTGGGTGCAGTTACCTGGATTATCCAGGTAACTGCACCCCCCTCCCCCCTGAAAGGTGCCGATTGTGGCGCCGGAGGGGGGGAGGGATCAGATGAGCGGAGGTCCATTTTAGGGTGGACCTCCGCTTTAAGGTCATACCACAACATCTCAATAGGATTCAGGTCAGGACTTTGGCTAGGCCACTCCAAAGTCTTCATTTTGTTTTTCTTCAGCCATTCGGTGGTGGACTTGCTGGTGTGTTTAGGATCATTGTCCTGCTGCAGAACCCAAGTTCGTTTCAGCTTGAGTACAGGAACAGATGGTCGGACATTCTCCTTCAGGATCTCTTGGTAGACAGCAGAATTCATAGTTCCTTTTATCACGGCAAGTCTTCCAGGTCCTGAAGCAGCAAAACAGCCCCAGACCATCACACTACCACCACCATATTTTACTGTTGGTATAATGTTCTTTTTATGAAATGCAGTGTTCCTTCTACGCCAGATATACTTGGACACACTTCATAGGGCATCTTACACTTGGTGCCCTCGGGGGGGGGGGGGGGGGGGGATTCTGTGAATAGACTTGGAACTTCTTCTCTTATTGTCCACACGTTGCTCCAACAATACTGATAGACCAGATCCCTGTTCTTGGATTGGCACATCCCCCGCCCTTCCCACCATACAAGCCACCACTTTACCAAAAATCTGAGAAGCAGAACATAGGCCCATCTTACCCCCTCCCCCCCCCACAACTTCCACCTGCAGCATCTAGAATAAGGGTTCTCCAAACTATGCCCCCCCCCAGTTCAGGGACTACAAATCCCATCATGCCTGGTCACTTCTGTGAATGTCAGACGTTTACAGTGCCTCTTGGGACGTGTATTTCCGCAACAGCTGGAGGGCCGTCGTTTGGAGATCCCTGATGGGGGAAATCACAAGTCTTCAGATGAGATCCTGGGAACAATAAGAATTCCCAAGGAGGAGCCCGCACGTGTTTCGTCCCTAGGATCTCTCTGGTGTAAGAGTGAAGTCCACCTCTTCCAGAGAGATCCTAGGGACGAAACGCGTGTGGACTCCTTCTTGGTAAATGGTGTAAGAGAGTGAAGTCCTCCTCTTCCATTTACCAAGAAGGAGCCCGCACGCGTTTCGTCCCTAGGATCTCTCTGGAACTTCACTCTTACACCATTTTACCAAGAGAAGTATTCGGGATCCTCGGTACCGGAACCAGCAATGAGGAACCCTGCAGGACTATGGCGTGAGGGAAGTAATCATTTTACACCCCCCCCCCTCCCACCAGACCAAGCTGGCCTTAAGTGGTGAATATATGGAGAGGGTGGGTCTCGGTGGTGACCAATGATGGGCTTTATTGTTTTCTAAAGTATAAATCATCTCTAATGTGTTTGAAGAGTAATAAAGGATGATGAGATGTGTTTTACTGATCTCTGTACTCGGCGTCCATCTGCTGGTCCTCCATTAATCCAAATTTCTCCTCCACAGAATGGAAATCCAAATATCTGGCCTCTGTTAAAGAGGTCTTCCAACCCATCGAAGAGCGTGCCTGCCACCTGGGGAAGGTTGTAGGCGGGAGATATCCCACGCTCCGCCCCCTGAAGATTAATAAGGGGGAAGATCCCACAATCCCTTTCTCTGGCACTTTACTTCAGGAGGCCGAGGTCACCAAGTCCTCGGAGCGATATTCCCCATCCGGTGTCCAGGACCTGTTTGTCCCTGATGGCAGCGGGTTTGCCCCCA
>NW_027507900.1:1261816-1328717 GCF_037356315.1 Lithobates pipiens
TTCTGGGGGAAGGCCTCTACTACTCTTCTTCTGAGGGGAAGGCCTCTACTACTCTTCTTCTGAGGGAAGGCCTCTACTACTCTTCTTCTGGGGGGAAGGCCTCTACTACTCTTCTTCTGAGGGAAGGCCTCTACTACTCTTCTTCTGGGGGAAGGCCTCTACTACTCTTCTTCTGAGGGAAGGCCTCTACTACTCTTCTTCTGGGGGAAGGCCTCTACTGCTCTTCTGGGGGAAGGCCTCTACTGCTCTTCTGGGGGAAGGCCTCTACTGCTCTTCTGGGGGAAGGCCTCTACTGCTCTTCTGGGGGAAGGCCTCTACTGCTCTTCTGGGGGAAGGCCTCTACTGCTCTTCTGGGGGAAGGCCTCTACTGCTCTTCTGGGGGAAGGCCTCTACTGCTCTTCTTCTGGGGGAAGGCCTCTACTGCTCTTCTTCTGGGGGAAGGCCTCTACTGCTCTTCTTCTGGGGGAAGGCCTCTACTGCTCTTCTTCTGGGGGAAGGCCTCTACTGCTCTTCTTCTGGGGGAAGGCCTCTACTGCTCTTCTTCTGGGGGAAGGCCTCTACTGCTCTTCTTCTGGGGGAAGGCCTCTACTACTCTTCTTCTGGGGGAAGGCCTCTACTACTCTTCTTCTGGGGGAAGGCCTCTACTGCTCTTCTTCTGGGGAAGCTCCACCAGATGGACATTGTTGTGTGTTGTTTTTTTTTTTTTTTTTTTTTCTCCATTTACTGAGACTGGTTACTAATGTTGAAGTGTGGTGGGTCGGGTCACTGGCGGGGTGTGGTTGGGGGGGGGGGGGGGGTCAGCTTCCAATCATTTTTTCCAGTTTATGTCCTCAGGCGAGATGATTCTGAGGGCTCCTGTGTTGGGGTGATAAGGAGGTGTCCCCCATTGCTGCATATTTGTTGGTCTCCTCTCCCTGTGCTTTGACATGTTCATTTGGTCCAGTCTAAACACTCTGGATCCCAGATTCCTAATCTCTGATTTTTATCTGTAGGCTTGATGACTGCAACTTGGCCGCCACAGGCTGTGAGATCCTTGGCTCCGCCCTTAAAGAGAACCGCTCTCTGCACAAGTTGGATCTGGCACTGAATAAAATTGAGGACGACGGAGTGAAATTTCTATGTGAGTGGCTGAAGGATCCGGGCTGTACCCTACAGGAGCTGAGGTGAGTCCTCCGTCATATTTATAATGGAGGGGAGGATCCGGGCTGTACCCTACAGGAGCTGAGGTGAGTCCCCCCCGTCATATTTATAATGGAGGGGAGGATCCGGGCTGTACCCTACAGGAGCTGAGGTGAGTCCTCCGTCATATTTATAATGGAGTGAAGGATCCGGGCTGTACCCTACAGGAGCTGAGGTGAGTCCTCCGTCATATTTATAATGGAGGGAAGGATCCGGGCTGTACCCTACAGGAGCTGAGGTGAGTCCTCCGTCATATTTATAATGGAGGGGAGGATCCGGGCTGTACCCTACAGGAGCTGAGGTGAGTCCTCCGTCATATTTATAATGGAGGGAAGGATCCGGGCTGTACCCTACAGGAGCTGAGGTGAGTCCTCCGTCATATTTATAATGGAGGGGAGGATCCGGGCTGTACCCTACAGGAGCTGAGGTGAGTCCTCCATCATATTTATAATGGAGGGAAGGATCCGGGCTGTACCCTACAGGAGCTGAGGTGAGTCCTCCATCATATTTATAATGGAGGGAAGGATCCGGGCTGTACCCTACAGGAGCTGAGGTGAGTCCTCCATATTTATAATGGAGGGAAGGATCCGGGCTGTACCCTACAGGAGCTGAGGTGAGTCCTCTGTCATATTTATAATGGAGGGAAGGATCCGGGTTGTACCCTACAGGAGCTGAGGTGAGTCCCCCATCATATTTTTATAATGGAGGGGAGGATCCGGGCTGTACCCTACAGGAGCTGAGGTGAGTCCTCCATATTTATAATGGAGGGAAGGATCCGGGCTGTACCCTACAGGAGCTGAGGTGAGTCCTCCGTCATATTTATAATGGAGGGGAGGATCCGGGCTGTACCCTACAGGAGCTGAGGTGAGTCCTCCGTCATATTTATAATGAAGGGGAGGATCCGGGCTGTACCCTACAGGAGCTGAGGTGAGTCCTCCGTCATATTTATAATGGAGGGGAGGATCCGGGCTGTACCCTACAGGAGCTGAGGTGAGTCCTCCGTCATATTTATAATGGAGGGGAGGATCCGGGCTGTACCCTACAGGAGCTGAGGTGAGTCCTCCGTCATATTTATAATGGAGGGGAGGATCCGGGCTGTACCCTACAGGAGCTGAGGTGAGTCCTCCGTCATATTTATAATGAAGGGGAGGATCCGGGCTGTACCCTACAGGAGCTGAGGTGAGTCCTCCGTCATATTTATAATGGAGGGGAGGATCCGGGCTGTACCCTACAGGAGCTGAGGTGAGTCCTCCGTCATATTTATAATGGAGGGAAGGATCCGGGCTGTACCCTACAGGAGCTGAGGTGAGTCCTCCGTCATATTTATAATGGAGGGGAGGATCCGGGCTGTACCCTACAAGAGCTGAGGTGAGTCCTCCATCATATTTATAATGGAGGGGAGGATCCGGGCTGTACCCTACAGGAGCTGAGGTGAGTCCTCCGTCATATTTATAATGGAGGGGAGGATCCGGGCTGTACTCTGTGGGAGGCGAGTCCTCCGTCTTTATACTAGAGTGAAGGATCTGCGGAGTGTTGGGGTGGAGATGTTCAGCTGGATCTGACTCTGGAATAAAGCGTTTGGTGTCTTTCTATGAAGTATCGGGTCATGTTTGGCGTTCAAGTTTCTGAATAACCGAATGTTCTAATAAAAGATAAACCTGTGACTGGGCGCCTCATCACTGGTGTCCATGTATGTCACAGGTCTGAGTCCCGGGACCCGCTGGGATCTTCTCCCCACATCTTCTCCTTCCCTTCGGCATCCGGATTATGACCTCCCCTATGGAGGGGGAGGCCTTGATGTGATCACCAGTAGACATGGTGCTTGTTTGGACCCAAGTAGCTTAGAAACTGTCCAATAAGTACCATCCTTACTAATCACATTGTGTATGGCCGGTCTGACTTGTTGCTCTCATGTCTTCATACATTCATTCTCAGTCCAGACCAATGTGATGAAGGCACTTTGAGAAGCCTACTGAAATTGACTGCACTGAAAATATATATATATATATAATATAATCTCTCTGAATGGGTCTCTGTATGGTGAGGGCCCCATCAGCAGATCCACCCACATCCAGTAATGAGAAGTGGAGTTGTCGGGTTTGTAGATTCCCATTCTGGGAAGACTTCATCTCCTATAATAGAAATACTAGAAGGGCCGTGTCCCCCTCTTGGAGATCTGCATTCATTTCCTGTCCTGTAGACACGGCAGGAAGGGAATCTGAAGTGATGGAAATTTCCTTGTAGACGGTTGTCACTAGAGCAGGTGTCCCCATTGGAAGATTTCCTTCTATTCCTGTTCTGATAACACGCTATTGGATTTACCTTTCAGTCCTAAATGGAGAAAATTCTTCCTAACAGGAATTAACGGCAACAAAAACCAGACGGGCAGGGCTCAAGTCCTGCGGGAACGCATGGGAACGGAGTTCCTGTACTTTTTTCCACAACAGAAACTCAGTTCCCATTAGCAGCTGTGTCCTGCATATGCCTGAGTAACTGGTTACTAGGCTGAGCAGCGCCTCCGAGAGAGAGCAGCCAGCCACAGACACCACACCAGACAGAGCCACACTTACTGCTGGTAAGGATCCAGCCTATGCCCACTGCCCAGTCAATGCCAGGCAGTCCTGGGGCCGCCGCTGACTACTCGCGCAGCCGCTGTAGCACATTGCTAGCAGTGCAGCCCAACTCTGATCTGCCAGACTTCTCCAGTTCAACTTCTCTCCTGAGCTGAGCCTCCGAGTCCTCCTGCCCACGAGGTCCGCCGCAACTTTGTCGCCCGCCAGAGCCATTGACAAACTTCCAGGATAGTGTGTTACACTTTGTTAGTTACAGTGAGCATGCTCCCCCCTCTGTTGTGTCCCCCACTCCCCCCTCCGTTCTGCTGCTGTCCCCTACTCCCCCTCCATTCTGCTGCTGTCCCCCTCCAGTTTTCCTCCGTGCCCCCCTCCGTTCTGTTGCTGTCCCCCTCCAGTTTTCCTCCGTGCCCCCCTCCGTTCTGTTGCTGTCCCCCTCCAGTTTTCCTCCGTGCCCCCCTCCATTCTGCTGTCGTCCTCCATTCTTGTGGTGATTATTCTGTTAGTTTCTTATTTCTTTTTTCTTGCTTCTCCTGTTTCTTAAGTTAACTTATTTGGTTTTTGTAAACTGGCACTTTACAATAAATGTTGCACTGTATTTTCTGTGAAATATATATATATATATGCATATGAGCGTATAATTTTTTTTTTTTGCTGGGGGGAGTGGATCTTGGGTGGGAGTTCCCACACTTTTTCCCCCAGGACTTGACCCCTACAGACGGGTTCCGACCTCTCCCCATCTCCTCTACCATTTCCCCCCCCCTCATTACCCTCTAGAAGTGTTTATCAGGCTGTAGACACGGTAAAGGACGCTCCATGGAAATACCAAGTTCTGACCGGACTTGTCCTCTCCTCCAGGATGGAATTCTGTGAGCTGACTCCGGCCTGCGGGGACTTCCTGCGCTCTGCTCTGATGACCAATCGATCGCTCACCACCTTATATCTGAGAGATTGCAGCCTCCAGGACTCCGGGGCCAAGCTGCTGTGTGAGGCGCTCCGCCAGCCAGGCTGCACTCTGAAGGAGCTGGTGTAAGTTCTGATGGGTGCATTGTATGGGGGGGTGGGGGAGGTCTGATGGGTACTTTGTATGGGGGTGCAGGTCTGATGGGTACATTGTATAAGGGGGGGGAGGTCTGATGGGTACTTTGTATGGGGGTGCTGGGTATTCGTGGTCTAATGGGTGTTTAGTATGGGATGTCTGATGGGTACATTGTATGGCGGGGGGGGGGGGGGGGGGCTCTGATGGGTACATTGTATGTATGGGGGGTCCTGATGGGTACATTGTTTTGGGGTGCTGGGTGGGAGTGGTCTAATGGGTGTTTAGAATGGGATGTCTGATGGGTACATTGTATGACAGTGCTGTGGGGGTGTTTAGTATGGGCTGATGGGTACTTTGTATGGGGGTGGTCTGATGGACCACCTCGCACTCCACCTGAGTGCCTCCGCCAAGATACAGCTTCCTCCACTTTGGAACCAAGTATTATCGCTGAACACCCAAGAACTAGACGACACTAGCTTGGGTACAAACTGGAACTGCACAAAGAATCAGGTAAGGGCCTGATCACATTATCCTAAACAATGCAAACTGTAAACAATCAGCACATCTAATGAACTGCCAACAGTGATCTAATTACCAGTAAGCTAATCCACAGCCAGACAATGCTTTGCTGGGACAGGGAAGTCCACCAGACAGTCCAGAAACGAGCCCACCCTGTATAGAGTACATCACACATGCTGTCTTTGGGGTACTTATGTGTTCTGTCCACTAGAAGTCTCAGAAAAGTGGAATTTATCGTCATAGATTCCTTGAGACCTTGTTAGATATTTCTGTTCCAAGTGAAGGAGCCTCTCCAACCCAGTCTGCATGAAGGCCACCATGTTTAGTCTGATGGGTACATGGTCTTATGGGCTAAGAGAATTGTTCTAATGCACTTGCGGTGAGGTGGGTGTTGGGAGGTGAGGTGGGTGTTGGGAGGTGAGGTGGGTGTTGGGAGGTGAGGTGGGTGTTGGGAGGTGAGGTGGGTGTTGGGAGGTGGGTGTTGGGTGTTGGGAGGTGGGTGTTGGGTGTTGGGAGGTGGGTGTTGGGTGTTGGGAGGTGGGTGTTGGGTGTTGGGAGGTGGGTGTTGGGTGTTGGGTGTTGGGAGGTGGGTGTTGGGAGGTGGGTGTTGGGAGGTGGGTGTTGGGAGGTGGGAGGTGGGTGTTGGGAGGTGGGTGTTGGGTGTTGGGAGGTGGGTGTTGGGAGGTGGGTGTTGGGTGTTGGGTGTTGGGAGGTGGGTGTTGGGTGTTGGGTGTTGGGTGTTGGGTGTTGGGAGGTGGGAGGTGGGTGTTGGGAGGTGGGTGTTGGGAGGTGGGTGTTGGGAGGTGGGTGTTGGGAGGTGGGTGTTGGGAGGTGGGTGTTGGGAGGTGGGTGTTGGGTGTTGGGTGTTGGGTGTTGGGAGGTGGGTGTTGGGAGGTGGGTGTTGGGAGGTGGGTGTTGGGTGTTGGGAGGTGGGTGTTGGGTGTTGGGTGTTGGGAGGTGGGTGTTGGGTGTTGGGAGGTGGGTGTTGGGAGGTGGGTGTTGGGAGGTGGGTGTTGGGAGGTGGGTGTTGGGAGGTGGGTGTTGGGAGGTGGGTGTTGGGAGGTGGGTGTTGGGAGGTGGGTGTTGGGAGGTGGGTGTTGGGAGGTGGGTGTTGGGAGGTGGGTGTTGGGAGGTGGGTGTTGGGAGGTGGGTGTTGGGAGGTGGGTGTTGGGAGGTGGGTGTTGGGAGGTGGGTGTTGGGTGTTGGGAGGTGGGTGTTGGGAGGTGGGTGTTGGGTGTTGGGTGTTGGGAGGTGGGTGTTGGGAGGTGGGTGTTGGGTGTTGGGTGTTGGGTGTTGGGAGGTGGGTGTTGGGAGGTGGGTGTTGGGTGTTGGGAGGTGGGTGTTGGGAGGTGGGTGTTGGGAGGTGAGGTGGGAGGTGGGTGTTGGGAGGTGGGTGTTGGGAGGTGGGTGTTGGGTGGTGGGTGGTGGGTGGTGGGTGTTGGGTGGAGGAAGATGCGGTGAGGTGGGTGTTGGGTGGAGGAAGATGCGGGGAGGTGGGTGTGAGGTTTGTCGGGTGGAGGAAGATGCAGAGAATGTACCGCTTCCAATATTGTACCTCCTCAACAGATCTCATGGTGGCCATGTACATTGGACCACACGTACGTACTTAACCCTCTGGGGGGGCCATTACCATTGAGGAGCCACCAAACCCAAACTGAGTAATTCCACTTCCTCCTCTCCTTTATACGCCCGCCAATCCTGGAATAATGTATGGATGGCCTCCTGTATTTCCCACCAATGGTAAATGGACAGAGTGCTGCTTGTCTGGTAATCTGGTGACATGGTCTGATGGGGCTGGTGACATGGTCTGATGGGGCTGGTCACATGGTCTTGTTTCATCTCTGCAGGTTGTTTGGGATGAACCTCACCAGCGTGTCCTGTGAGGATCTACAATCGGTTATTCTGACAAATCGGATCCTCGCCAGCCTGAATGTGAGGGACAACAAGATTGGCGACTCCGGAGTGAAGCTCCTCTGTAAAGGGCTGAGTGACCCGAGCTGTACCCTGCAGGAGCTGATGTAAGGATTAGGCCAATGGTCTGCCAATCTAGCGCCAGGTCCGGGAGGTGATTGGGTAGAAGTTCTCATACGGGTTCTCTTTACAGATTGTCTTCCTGTGAGCTGACCCAGGCGTCCTGTGAGGACCTCCGCTCAGTCCTCCTCACCAACCGATCTCTGACCAAACTGAGCCTCACCTGGAATAGTCTGGAGGATTCTGGAGTGAAAATTCTGTGTGAAGGGCTCAGAGACCCGGGCTGTACCCTGCAGGAGCTGGAGTGAGACTTCTATACACTATATGATGGACAACTAAACTCTGTATATGTTTTCCCTGCAATACCCCCCCCCCCTTCCCTGAGTACAGACCACCTTGAAAACTACCACAATCTTCCCATCCAGTCCTCCTCTCAGTGCACATGCTCAGTAGCCCCATTCATTACTATGAAGCTACAGTCTGCTTACCCATAGTAATGGGGCGGGAGGGGGGGTGTGTCTATCATGAGCAGTGGGAGGAGCGCCTTCCCTGGTCTGGGTTCTTACAGGTGGCCCTGGCCTAGTCTTTATGGAGAAATTCTGTGGTGGGTGGTGTGGCCCTTGGGTGGGTGGTGGGGCTGTAGCCCCCCAGGGCCCTTACAGTTGGCTCCTCTTTTGCTCTGTTCAGGTTTTATATAAATGTCCGGCATAAATCTGACTCTCTGGTTTCCTCCTCAGTCTGTACGGATGTGACCTGTCCTCCTCCTCCCTGGAAGATCTCTCCTCTGTGATCACCACCAGCCGATCTCTCACCAAACTGGATCTGGCAGGAAATAGGTTCACGGACACCGGAGTGAAGCCGCTATGTGAGGCGCTCCGGAACCCCGGCTGTACACTGCAGACATTCAGGTGAATGCTCCATCGTAACTCATGGTAACCTGGAGGTCTCTCCAGTAGAACTCCCCCATATTTATCTCCTATTCCTCCTGTACAGGGTGGGGTATTGTGAGCTGACCGCATCCTGCGCTGAGGAAGTCATGGCCGTCATTAATACAAACCGCTCTCTGAAGGAGTTGGAAGTAACAAGTGAGGTTGAAGAGCCCCCGACAGATCTGGACTCTATGTTGGCGAAATTCAAGCACCCGTCCATCACTGTGGAGAAGAACAGGTAAGTCTTTAGGCTGGGGGTGACCACCTCCAGGTAGGTCTTCTCTACATGAAAGGACTCCACCCACAGTGGAGGCCTTCCCAATCAGGGTGCACCACCCCATACTGAACCTTTTGTCTTTCCTTGTAGTACCCAGGATGGACTATTTATCTACATCAAATACAAGAAACAAGAGTGAGTCGGACGTCCCGGAGGATCCCGACCTCCAATACAAGGTAACCTAAAATTAAGATTGCTCCACCAAAATAGATTACAGTATGACGAGTTGATGCCGGGAAGTGGAATCTCCTGGTGCCTTCTAAATTGTTTTGGGGATTTCATGGTTCCCAGTCTTGGCCTCTCACTCCTCCTCTTTGCAGGTGTTGGGGTAACAATGCTCAGGCCTGAAGGGAGCCCAATCCTCATGACTGGTGATGAGATGCCATGGTATTGGCTGAAGGTTGTATAATTTGCAGTCGGTGGGGTGCTGCAGGCCTTCCATGAATAATGGGTGGCAGTGGGTCTTCTAGGATGAGCATTGTGTGGGGAGAGCTGCAGGATCCTTCCAGGATGGCTCCTGGGTGATGGAGCAGTGGTGGGCCCTTTTAGGATGAGCAGATGGGTGGTGGGCAGTGGGTGGAGGTTTGTGGGCCCTCTAGGATGGGCAGTGGGGTGGGTGGAGGTTGGTGGGCCCTGTAAGATGAGCAGTGGATGGGTGGTGGGGTGGGTGGAGGTTGGTGGGCCCTCGTGGATGGGCGGTGGGGTGGGTGGAGGTTGGTGGGCCCTCTAGGATGGGCGATGGCGTGGGTGGAGGTTGGTGGGCCCTCTAGGATGGGCGGTGGGGTGGGTGGAGGTTGGTGGGCCCTCTAGGATGGGCGGTGGGGTGGGTGGAGGTTGGTGGGCCCTCTAGGATGGGCGGTGGGTTGGATGGAGGTTGGTGGGCCCTCTAGGATGGGTGATGGGGTGGGTGGAGTTTGGTGGGCCCTCTAGGATGAGCAGTGGATGGGGGGGGGGGGTGGGGTGGGGTGGGTGGAGGTTGGTGGGCCCTCTAGGATGAGCAGTGGATGGGGGGTGGGGTGGGTGGAGGTTGGTGGGCCCTCTAGGATGAGCAGTGGCTGGGCGGAGGGCCCTCTAGGATGAGCAGTGGATGGGCGGTGGGTTGGATGATGGGGGCTGGGGTGGGTGGAGGTTGGTGGGCCCTCTAGGATGAGCAGTGGATGGGCGGTGGGTTGGATGGAGGTTGGTGGAGCTCTGGGATGGGTGGTGGGGTGTGTGGAGGTTGGTGGGCCCTCTAGGATGGGCGGTGGGGTGGAGGCTGGTGGGCCCTCTAGGATGAGCAGTGGATGGGGGGTGGGGTGGGTGGAGGTTGGTGGGCCCTCTAGGATGAGCAGTGGATGGGCGGTGGGTTGGATGGAGGTTGGTGGAGCTCTGGGATGGGTGGTGGGGTGTGTGGAGGTTGGTGGGCCCTCTAGGATGGGCGGTGGGGTGGAGGTTGGTGGAGCTCTGGGATGGGGGGTGGGGTGGGTGGAGGTTGGTGGGCCCTCTAGGATGAGCAGTGAATGGGCAGAGGGCCCTCTAGGATGAGCAGTGGATGGGCGGTGGGTTGGATGGAGTTTGGTGGGCCCTCTAGGATGAGCAGTGGATGGGCGGTGGGTTGGATGGAGGTTGGTGGGCCCTCTAGGATGAGCAGTGGATGGGGGGTGGGGTGGGTGGAGGTTGGTGGGCCCTCTAGGATGAGCAGTGGCTGGGCGGAGGGCCCTCTAGGATGAGCAGTGGATGGGCAGTGGGTTGGATGATGGGTGGTGGGGTGGGTGGAGGTTGGTGGGCCCTCTAGGATGAGCAGTGGATGGGGTGGTGGGTTGGATGGAGGTTGGTGGAGCTCTGGGATGGGTGGTGGGGTGTGTGGAGGTTGGTGGGCCCTCTAGGATGGGCGGTGGGGTGGAGGTTGGTGGGCCCTCTAGGATGAGCAGTGGATGGGGGGTGGGGTGGGTGGAGGTTGGTGGGCCCTCTAGGATGAGCAGTGGATGGGGGGGGTGGGGTGGGTGGAGGTTGGTGGGCCCTCTAGGATGAGCAGTGGATGGGCGGTGGGTTGGATGGAGGTTGGTGGAGCTCTGGGATGGGTGGTGGGGTGGGTGGAGGTTGGTGGACCCTCTAGGATGAGTAGGTATTAATGTCCAGAAGGAAATGGTAATGGGACTTCTCTTATCTTCTAGGTCAGCCGGGTGACAGCCTTCAGTTCTCATTGCCCCTCCCCCCACACTGCACCTTATACAACGCCGGACTCCAAAGACTTGGGACGAGTGCCTTTTTTGGGGCCCCTGAACCCCTTTTTTGTAGATCCGCTGTTACCTGAAATACATTTGCACTGGACGGTTATTTGCACTACTGGTCCCCATGGCAACCTGCCTTCATTTATATTGGGGTGATCGGATCGTTCGGATTTCATTCTCACCTTTTTTGTATCAGAAATGTTTCCATAAAAATCGAATAAAGAGATTGCAAAGATGGCTGAATTGTGAGTGATTACTATATATAGTGTGTGGTGGTGTCACATGACCTGCAGAGGTGACGTCACTGGTGTCACATGACCTGGAAGAAGACGCCACTTGCCCTGGTGAGCAGTGACGTCCCATGGTGTCACATGATTTGGTGAGCAGTGATGTCTATTGGTGTCACATGACATCCAGCAAAGGCCTAAAGCTGGTCATAGACAGAATTTCAGATAAATTCTCAGAACGTTCCTTTGTCGTTCAGAACAACTTTCATTCAGTAAAGTCCATTCAATCGTTCGTTGTTAGAAATGTTTGAGAACTTTTCCACCCCCGCTCCTTCCAATGGTCACCTCACTCCAGCTGGAGGAAAACGTCCATTTGACCCAATAATGAGAGAATTAGAAGAATCACCTTCCTTGGATCGGATAGTTGAAGGGCCTAATTTTTAGGGTAAATCTCTAAAGTTTAGAACCGACATCTCCTAGTCTAGTAGGAAGAGAATTCTGGGATGAGAATACACTGAGCTCCATCCAGAAATATCATCGCAGTTTTCATACAATCCAGATTCCTCGGGATGAAAGGACGAGGAGACGCCACACACCAGAGCTCTACAGAACTTCCATCTCACACGTTTCTTGGAACAAAGGTCAGTATTTCGAGGACGGAGATGCAGCTTAAGTGATGAGAGTGATCTATAGAACAAACATGGGTGACAAATGTCCATACATTGCTATTACATTGTAACCAATGTTTATTACCCGGGGGGAGGGGGTCTTGACACTGCAGTCAATGTGTTCCTCCCCCCCCCCCCCCCCTTGTGTCCTTCATACTGAGTGCCTTTTATGAAGGGTGACCCTTTCAAGATTCCGATAGAACATGAAAAGGTCGCCCTTCAGATGACACTCGGTATGAAGGATGCTATTGGAGATGAGGGGGAGGAAAACTGATTGCAGTGTCAGGTGAGATCTCCAAGATGGCTGGCCACCTACCCCATGATCTAACACTTACCAGTACCTCCACCTAAGCAGACTTTAAGCTTGTAGTATGATGTGTCCCTATCTGAGAAACTATGGAGCTCCTAGTATGTGTCCACCTGGTCAGACGTGGAGCTCGTAGTATGATGTGTCCACCTGGTCAGACGTGGAGCTCGTAGTATGATGTGTCCACCTGGTCAGACATGGAGCTCGTAGTATGATGTGTCCACCTGGCAGACATGGAGCTCGTAGTATGATGTGTCCACCTGGTCGACATGGAGCTCCTAGTATGATGTGTCCACCTGGTCAGACATGGAGCTCGTAGTATGATGTGTCCACCTGGTCAGACATGGAGCTCGTAGTATGATGTGTCCACCTGGCAGACATGGAGCTCCTAGTATGATGTGTCCGCCTGGTCAGACGTGGAGCTTGTAGTATGATGTGTCCACCTGGTCAGACGTGGAGCTCCTAGTATGATGTGTCCACCTGGCAGACGTGGAGCTCGTAGTATGATGTGTCCACCTGGTCAGACATGGAGCTCGTAGTATGATGTGTCCACCTGGCAGACGTGGAGCTCGTAGTATGATGTGTCCACCTGGTCAGACGTGGAGCTCGTAGTATGATGTGTCCACCTGGTCAGACGTGGAGCTCGTAGTATGATGTGTCCACCTGGTCAGACGTGGAGCTCGTAGTATGATGTGTCCACCTGGTCAGACGTGGAGCTCGTAGTATGATGTGTCCACCTGGTCAGACGTGGAGCTCGTAGTATGATGTGTCCACCTGGCAGACATGGAGCTCGTAGTATGATGTGTCCACCTGGCAGACATGGAGCTCGTAGTATGATGTGTCCACCTGGTCAGACATGGAGCTCGTAGTATGATGTGTCCGCCTGGCAGACATGGAGCTCCTAGTATGATGTGTCCGCCTGGTCAGACGTGGAGCTTGTAGTATGATGTGTCCACCTGGTCAGACGTGGAGCTCCTAGTATGATGTGTCCACCTGGTCAGACGTGGAGCTCCTAGTATGATGTGTCCACCTGGCAGACGTGGAGCTCGTAGTATGATGTGTCCAGCTGGTCAGACGTGGAGCTCCTAGTATGATGTGTCCAGCTGGTCAGACGTGGAGCTCGTAGTATGATGTGTCCGCCTGGTCAGACGTGGAGCTCGTAGTATGATGTGTCCGCCTGGTCAGACGTGGAGCTCGTAGTATGATGTGTCCACCTGGCAGACATGGAGCTCGTAGTATGATGTGTCCAGCTGGTCAGACGTGGAGCTCCTAGTATGATGTGTCCAGCTGGTCAGACGTGGAGCTCCTAGTATGATGTGTCCGCCTGGTCAGACGTGGAGCTCGTAGTATGATGTGTCCGCCTGGTCAGACGTGGAGCTCGTAGTATGATGTGTCCACCTGGCAGACATGGAGCTCGTAGTATGATGTGTCCAGCTGGTCAGACGTGGAGCTCCTAGTATGATGTGTCCAGCTGGTCAGACGTGGAGCTCCTAGTATGATGTGTCCGCCTGGTCAGACGTGGAGCTTGTAGTATGATGTGTCCAGCTGGTCAGACGTGGAGCTTGTAGTATGATGTGTCCAGCTGGTCAGACGTGGAGCTTGTAGTATGATGTGTCCACCTGGTCAGACGTGGAGCTCGTAGTATGATGTGTCCACCTGGTCAGACGTGGAGCTTGTAGTATGATGTGTCCACCTGGCAGACGTGGAGCTTGTAGTATGATGTGTCCACCTGGTCAGACGTGGAGCTCGTAGTATGATGTGTCCACCTGGCAGACATGGAGCTTGTAGTATGATGTGTCCACCTGGTCAGACGTGGAGCTCGTAGTATGATGTGTCCACCTGGTCAGACGTGGAGCTCGTAGTATGATGTGTCCACCTGGTCAGACGTGGAGCTCGTAGTATGATGTGTCCACCTGGTCAGACGTGGAGCTCGTAGTATGATGTGTCCACCTGGTCAGACGTGGAGCTCGTAGTATGATGTGTCCACCTGGCAGACATGGAGCTCGTAGTATGATGTGTCCACCTGGCAGACATGGAGCTCGTAGTATGATGTGTCCACCTGGCAGACATGGAGCTCGTAGTATGATGTGTCCACCTGGCAGACGTGGAGCTCGTAGTATGATGTGTCCACCTGGCAGACGTGGAGCTCGTAGTATGATGTGTCCACCTGGCAGACGTGGAGCTCGTAGTATGATGTGTCCACCTGGTCAGACGTGGAGCTCGTAGTATGATGTGTCCACCTGGTCAGACGTGGAGCTCGTAGTATGATGTGTCCACCTGGCAGACATGGAGCTCCTAGTATGATGTGTCCACCTGGCAGGAAGGGGGTGACCTGGGGCCTGGAGTTGGGCAGCTGGGAGGGAGCCTCTCTTTTCATGGTCATTGAGAGGTGTCCTGGAATAGGAGGACAGTGGGAAGCACTGCCAGGAAAGTCATTCAGGAGGGATCCATACCGGGGTCGGTAAGTGAAAAGGTCTGGGAGGCACATGCCAGGATTGGATGTGCAGCCAGAGGGAGAGACTATGGGGTCATTGGAGTCAAGTTGCTGTAGCCAGGAGGGTTGGTAGGATTTGCACTGGACTTGCTGGGATCAGTTCACCAAGTTCAGTTGGCACAAGTGTACTTTTTCATCGCTATTGGTTGGTACACCAAAGGGCACTGCAGACTCTCAGTATAAATACAGCTGTTCTGTGAAGTCCTCAGGTTTGTTAGAGAATCTTGGTGAACAAACAGCATCATGAAGGCCAAGGAACACACCAGACAGGTCAGGGATAAAGTTGTGGAGAAGTATAAAGCAGGGTTCGGTTATAATAATATCTCCCAAGCTTTGACCATCTCACGGAGCTCTGTTCAATCCATCATCGGAGAATGGAAAGAGTATGGGCACAACCGCAAACCTACCAAGACATGGCCGTCCACCTAAACTGACCGGGCCGGGCAAGGAGAGCATTCATCAGAGAAGAGCCAAGAGGTCCATGGTAACTCTGGAGGAGCTGCAGAGATCCACAGCTCAGGGGGGAGAATCTGTCCACAGGACAACTATTAGTCGTCTCTCCACAAATCTGCCCTTTATGGAAGAGTGACAAGAAGAAAGACATTGGAGAAAGAAAGTCATAAGAAGTCCTGTTTGTAGTTTGTGAGAAGCCATGTGGGGGAGGGGGCAGCAAACATGTGGAAGAAGGTGATCTGGTCAGAGGAGACCAAAATTCTACTTTATGGCCTAAAAGCAAAACGCTATGTGTGGGGGAAACTAACACCGCCCATCCCCCGAACACACCATCCCCACCGTGAGACATGGTGGTGGCAGCATCATGTGGTGGGGATGGTTTTCTTCAGCAGGGACAGGGAAGCTGGTCAGAGTTGATGGGAAGATGGATGGAGACAAATACAGGACAATCTTAGAAGAAAACCTGTTAGAGTCGGCAGAAGACTTGAGACCGGGGCGGAGGTTCCCCTTCCAGCAGGACAACGACCCGAAACATCCAGCCAGAGCTACAATGGAATGGTTTACATCAAAGCATATTCATGTGTTAGAATGGCCCAGTCACAGTCCAGACCTAAATCCCATTGAGAATCTGTGGCAAGACTTGAAAATTGCTGATCACAGACGCTCTCCATCCAATCTGACAGAGCTTGAGATATTCTACAAAGAAGAAGAATGGGCAGAAATGTTCTCTCTAGATGGGCAAAGCTAGTAGAGACACCCCCAAAAAGACTTGTAGAGAAAGGGGGTTCTACAAAGTATTGACTCCGGGGGGCGCCATACAAATGCCCCTCCCCCACACTTTTCACATATTTATTTGTATCATTTATCATTTTCCTTCCACTTCACAATTATGTGACACTTTGTGTTGGTCCATCACATAAAATCCCAATAAAATACATTTACGTTTTTGGTCGTAACATGACAACATGTGGGGAATTTCAAGGGGTGTGAATACTTTTTCAAGGCACTGTATATCTGTATCTATGCCAGATGTCAGGAATTCTAATACAGACATTCCCACTGGCTGTCAGAATGCAGAGCAGGAAGGCCACATGGACGCTAAGAAAGCAGAAGATCTGTCTGAAGAAAGGACATTACCTGATAACGGTATTGCTGGTAATTGTAGTACTACTGGGAGCATGGTGAGCGGGACTGCTGTGCTGGGGGGGAGGGGGAGGAGCGGGTACTAAGTAATCTGCCAAATCTGAACCCAGGGCTGTGTTGGGACCAAGTCATGCTGCTGCTGCTGGTGGAAGGGAGACAGATGTGGGACTTTCACCTTCTTCCATTGAACGCAGGAATGTGGTACAGCTCAGATGGGAAGGAGGAGGTATTCCACCTATCAGGAGGGAGGTTGTAGATAGGATCCTAGCAATGGGATTTAAGGCGGAGGATATTTATGCTCTAATCAGGTTCCCATGGATATGATTCATTGTGCATGAGGAATCACTCAACCTCTTTCAGTGTGGATGATAGAGGATTACGGATGGGTGGAAGGTCAGTGTGGATGATAGAGGATTATGGGTGGGTGGTCAGTGTGGATGATAGAGGATTATGGATGGGTGGGTGGTCAGTGTGGATGATAGAGGATTACGGATGGGTGGAAGGTCAGTGTGGATGATAGAGGATTATGGGTGGGTGGTCAGTGTGGATGATAGAGGATTATGGGTGGGTGGTCAGTGTGGATGATAGAGGATTATGGATGGGTTGAAGGTCAGTGTGGATGATAGAGGATTACGGATGGGTGGTCAGTGTGGATGATAGAGGATTATGGATGGGTGGAAGGTCAGTGTGGATGATAGAGGATTACGGATGGGTTGAAGGTCAGTGTGGATGATAGAGGATTACGGATGGGTGGAAGGTCAGTGTGGATGATGGAGGGTTATGGAGGGGTTGAAGGTCAGTGTGGATGATAGAGGATTATGGATGGGTGGGTGGTCAGTGTGGATGATAGAGGATTATGGATGGGTGGGTGGTCAGTGTGGATGATAGAGGATTATGGATGGGTGGTCAGTGTGGATGATAGAAGATTACGGATGGGTTGAAGGTCAGTGTGGATGATGGAGGATTACGGATGGGTGGAAGGTCAGTGTGGATGATGGAGGGTCATGGATGGGTGGGTGGTCAGTGTGGATGATAGAGGATTATGGATGGGTGGGTGGTCAGTGTGGATGATAGAGGATTATGGATGGGTGGAAGGTCAGTGTGGATGATAGAGGATTACGGATGGGTGGAAGGTCAGTGTGGATGATGGAGGATTACGGATGGGTGGAAGGTCAGTGTGGATGATGGAGGGTCATGGATGGGTGGGTGGTCAGTGTGGATGATAGAGGATTATGGATGGGTGGGTGGTCAGTGTGGATGATAGAGGATTATGGATGGGTGGAAGGTCAGGGTGGATGATAGAGGATTATGGGTGGGTGGAAGGTCAGTGTGGATGATGGAGGATTATGGGTGGGTGGAAGGTCAGTGTGGATGATAGAGGATTATGGATAGGTTGCAGGTGTCAGGGCTGGGCTCAATACTTTTTCTTAAAGCTGGCCGCTCAGCTGGTGGCTAATTGCCAGCTCCTATCTCTCCACAGTGACTCACCTGTTGATGATATCCTGCTCGTCAGTCCTGCCTACTTAAGCCGTCCAGCCCCGATGATCGCTGCTTTAGCCTTGGTCACATCTCTAGAGACGCTCTCCTGTGTTCCTGGTAAAGACTTGCTTGGCTGACCTTCCTTCTGGCTCCAGATCATGCTTGCTGTTCTACTACGCTGTTCTCTGGCTTCCTGACACTTTGGCTTGTCTGACTATCCGTTCCGGTTGCTGAACTCTGGCTTTGTTTTGACTATGATTACTCTGCTTACCTTTTTCTATTATTATTAAACAAGTGAGATGTAACTGTACTTCTGTCTCAGTCTTATTCATGGTTTCTGACAGAAGCTCAGTGGGGATGATAGAGGATTATGGGTGGGTGGTCAGTGGGGATGATAGAGGATTATGGAGGGGTGAGTGGTCAGTGTAGATGATGATGGAGGAGTGGGTGGTCATGTTGATGATAGAGAAATATGGAGGTGTGGGTGGTCAGTGTGGATGATGGAGGAATATGGAGGGGGTGGTCAATGTAGATGATGGAGGAATATGAAGTGGTGGGTGGTCAGTGTAGATGATGGACGAATATGGAGGGGTGGGTGGTCAGTGTGGATGATGGAGGAATATGGAAGGGTGGGTGGTCGGTGTGGATGATGGAGGAATATGGAAGGGTGGGTGGTCGGTGTGGATGATGGAGGAATATGGAAGGGTGGGTGGTCGGTGTGGATGATGGAGGAATATGGAAGGGTGGGTGGTCGGTGTGGATGATAGAGGAATATGGAAGGGTGGGTGGTCGGTGTAGATGATAGAGGAATATGGAAGGGTGGGTGGTCGGTGTAGATGATGGAGGAATATGGAAGGGTGGGTGGTCGGTGTAGATGATGGAGGAATATGGAAGGGTGGGTGGTCGGTGTAGATGATGGAGGAATATGGAAGGGTGGGTGGTCGGTGTAGATGATGGAGGAATATGGAAGGGTGGGTGGTCGGTGTGGATGATGGAGGAATATGGAAGGGTGGGTGGTCAGTGTGGATGATAGAGGAATATGGAGGGGTGGGTGGTCAGTGTGGATGATAGAGGAATATGGAAGGGTGGGTGGTCAGTGTGGATGATGGAGGAATATGGAGCGGTGGGTGGTCAGTGTAGATGATGGAGGAATATGGAGGGGTGGGTGGTCAGTGTAGATGGTGGACGAATATGGAGGGGTGGGTGGTCAGTGTGGATGATGGAGGAATATGGAAGGGTGGGTGGTCAGTGTGGATGATGGAGGAATATGGAAGGGTGGATGGTCAGTGTGGATGATGGAGGAATATGGAGGTGTGGGTGGTCAGTGTGGATGATAGAGGAATATGGATGGGTTGAAGGTCAGTGTAGATGACAGAGGATTATGGATGGGTTGAAGGTCAGTGTGGATGATAGAGGATTACGGATGGGTTGAAGGTCAGTGTGGATGATAGAGGATTACGGATGGGTGGTCAGTGTGGATGATAGAGGATTACGGATGGGTTGAAGGTCAGTGTAGATGACAGAGGATTATGGATGGGTTGAAGGTCAGTGTGGATGATAGAGGATTACGGATGGGTGGTCAGTGTGGATGATAGAGGATTATGGATGGGTTGAAGGTCAGTGTGGATGATAGAGGATTACGGATGGGTTGAAGGTCAGTGTGGATGATAGAGGAATATAGGTGGGTGGGTGGTCAATGTAGATGATGGAGGAATATGGATGTGTGGGTGGTCAGTGTGGATGATGGGGGAATATGGAAGGGTGGGTGGTCAGTGTAGATGATGGAGGAAAATGGAGGGGTGGGTGGTCAGTGTGGATGATGGAGGAATATGGAAGGGTGGGTGGTCAGTGTGGAAGATGTAGGAATATGGAGGTGTGGGTGGTCAGTGTGGATGACAGAGGATTATGGATGGGTTGAAGGTCAGTGTGGATGATAGAGGAATATAGGTGGGTGGGTGGTCAATGTAGATGATGGAGGAATATGGATGTGTGGGTGGTCAGTGTGGATGATAGAGGATTATGGATGGGTTGAAGGTCAGTGTGGATGATAGAGGAATATAGGTGGGTGGGTGGTCAATGTAGATGATGGAGGAATATGGAGGGGTGGGTGGTCAGTGTGGATGATGGGGGAATATGGAAGGGTGGGTGGTCAGTGTAGATGATGGAGGAATATGGAGGGGTGGGTGGTCAGTGTGGATGATGGAGGAATATGGAAGGGTGGGTGGTCAGTGTGGAAGATGTAGGAATATGGAGGTGTGGGTGGTCAGTGTGGATGATAGAGGATTATGGATGGGTGGAAGGTCAGTGTGGATGACAGAGGATTATGGATGGGTTGAAGGTCAGTGTGGATGATAGAGGAATATAGGTGGGTGGGTGGTCAATGTAGATGATGGAGGAATATGGAGGGGTGGGTGGTCAGTGTGGATGATGGAGGAATATGGAAGGGTGGGTGGTCGGTGTAGATGATGGAGGAATATGGAAGGGTGGGTGGTCGGTGTAGATGATGGAGGAATATGGAAGGGTGGGTGGTCGGTGTAGATGATGAAGGAATATGGAAGGGTGGGTGGTCGGTGTAGATGATGGAGGAATATGGAAGGGTGGGTGGTCGGTGTGGATGATGGAGGAATATGGAAGGGTGGGTGGTCAGTGTGGATGATAGAGGAATATGGAGGGGTGGGTGGTCAGTGTGGATGATAGAGGAATATGGAAGGGTGGGTGGTCAGTGTGGATGATGGAGGAATATGGAGCGGTGGGTGGTCAGTGTAGATGATGGAGGAATATGGAGGGGTGGGTGGTCAGTGTAGATGGTGGACGAATATGGAGGGGTGGGTGGTCAGTGTGGATGATGGAGGAATATGGAAGGGTGGGTGGTCAGTGTGGATGATGGAGGAATATGGAAGGGTGGATGGTCAGTGTGGATGATGGAGGAATATGGAAGGGTGGATGGTCAGTGTGGATGATAGAGGAATATGGAGGTGTGGGTGGTCAGTGTGGATGATAGAGGAATATGGATGGGTTGAAGGTCAGTGTAGATGACAGAGGATTATGGATGGGTTGAAGGTCAGTGTGGATGATAGAGGATTACGGATGGGTTGAAGGTCAGTGTGGATGATAGAGGATTAGGGATGGGTGGTCAGTGTGGATGATAGAGGATTACGGATGGGTTGAAGGTCAGTGTAGATGACAGAGGATTATGGATGGGTTGAAGGTCAGTGTGGATGATAGAGGATTACGGATGGGTGGTCAGTGTGGATGATAGAGGATTATGGATGGGTGGAAGGTCAGTGTGGATGACAGAGGATTATGGATGGGTTGAAGGTCAGTGTGGATGATAGAGGAATATAGGTGGGTGGGTGGGTGGTCAATGTAGATGATGGAGGAATATGGATGTGTGGGTGGTCAGTGTGGATGATAGAGGATTATGGATGGGTGGAAGGTCAGTGTGGATGACAGAGGATTATGGATGGGTTGAAGGTCAGTGTGGATGATAGAGGAATATAGGTGGGTGGGTGGTCAATGTAGATGATGGAGGAATATGGAGGGGTGGGTGGTCAGTGTGGATGATGGGGGAATATGGAAGGGTGGGTGGTCAGTGTAGATGATGGAGGAATATGGAGGGGTGGGTGGTCAGTGTGGATGATGGAGGAATATGGAAGGGTGGGTGGTCAGTGTGGAAGATGTAGGAATATGGAGGTGTGGGTGGTCAGTGTGGATGATAGAGGATTATGGATGGGTGGAAGGTCAGTGTGGATGACAGAGGATTATGGATGGGTTGAAGGTCAGTGTGGATGATAGAGGAATATAGGTGGGTGGGTGGTCAATGTAGATGATGGAGGAATATGGAGGGGTGGGTGGTCAGTGTGGATGATGGGGGAATATGGAAGGGTGGGTGGTCAGTGTAGATGATGGAGGAATATGGAGGGGTGGGTGGTCAGTGTGGATGATGGAGGAATATGGAGGGGTGGGTGGTCAGTGTGGATGATAGAGGAATATGAACGAGTGGGTGGTTGTTGTGGATTAGGGATGGACCAAATGACACCTTGTTCGGTTCGCACCATAACTTTTGAATGTTGCGAAAGTTCAGAAACCAAATAAATAATGAACCCCGTTGAAGTCTATGGGACCCAAATATGAAAAATCAAAAGTGCCCATTTTGAAGGCTTATATGCAGGTAATTGGGCATAGAATGGTGATGGGGGTCCGGGTACTGCCCTGGAGGTCATGTATCAATGAAAAAAGAGTTTGTGAAAAACATAATTTTTAAATGAGCAGTGATTTATTGATGCTTGAAGTGAAAGCATAAAAATAAAAAAATCCTTTCAGTATAGTGCCTGGGGGGTCCCCTTAGTTCACGTGTAAAGTAGCACATCTGTACTGTGTATAAAACCTCCTGCAGCAATAATTGCATTTATAAAGCCCAAAAAATTGAATTTCCTCCGCAAGCTTTCTTTATTTTGTAAGCAATGGCTTGCAGAGCCAGTCTCTATGATGAGGCCACAATGTAGTGCGCTGGTAACAAGATTAGAGATTTTTTGGCTCTAACACAGACTTTGGATAGAAGTGAGAGGTGCGGAAAAATTGATCTTTGGGTGTCGGTGGCGCCTTTATACCGTAAGAGGTGCTCTTGATAAAAGAAAGAATTGGCCTTGCTGTGAAAGATTAAAATGATATACACCTATCGAACAGGTGTGGACAAATTGGTTGTTAATTGTTCCCATGACACCTACACCAAAAAAATTCTTCCAGATAAAACTGACACCCACAACGCTAGTCAGCCTAGAAGTCCTGCAGAGATTCCACAATCCAAAAAACACTTAATCAGCGACATCGGTATCAGGCGCTTCATAGCTGCTGGTAATCCAGGACTGATTCATTTTGATAAATGTCAGACGGTCCACAGAGTCTGTGGACAGACGCATTGTATTATCAGAACAGCACTGAATGCCCGTTCGGAAATCTCGTTGATTGCAGGGCAGCCCAGCAGCTCAATTGCATACTGGGCAAGTTCTGGCCAGTGGTCTATTCTCATGACCCAGTAAGCCAGTGGATCATCAACTGGAAAGCTCCCCATCTCTGTTTTCGCCTATAAATAATTGTCCACCATGTGATGCAGACCTGATGGGATATGAAAGCTGACAGCCCTGGGTGGCAAAGACTAAAAAAAATAGTGAAATGCATCACTCGCAGCTGAGGTTTTCATCAGCTGTCGAGTGCCGCCGCCATTGTGGGTAAGGGAAGCCGGTAGTGTAGCCTTTCGGCTTCTCACCGGGAGCCCTACTGCGCATGCGCGAGGCCCACTGCTCTATCCTACTGGCCCGGGGGAGGAGGAGGGAGCCCTGCAGTGACATCACGGGCCGCGGCCTGTACTCCCAGAAGTAGAAAAGGATACCTATCAAAAATATCAGGTATCCTGTCCCCCCTCCCCTCCAAAAGGTGGCACCGGAGGGGGTTTAGGGGGAAATCAGATGATGAGCAGCCTCCCTGTGGGGATGGGATGAGTTTTGAGACTTTCACCTTGTAATGGTGGTCAAGGAGGGTTTCCAACCAATAGTGATCCTTCCTCTTCACACCACCTATTCTTGGGTCCTTTTGCAGGCTTTGAAGCACCGCATGTTCATCATCATACTCATCATCATAGTAACACGCCCCCACCATTCCATATACTCATCATCGTAACACGCCCCCACCATTCCATATACTTATCATTGTAGTAACACGCCCCTTCCATTCCATATACTCATCATCGTAGTAACACGCCCCTTCCATTCCATATACTCATCATCGTAGTAACACGCCCCCACCATTCCATATACTCATCATAGTAACATGCCCCCACCATTCCATATACTCATCATCGTAGTAACACGCTCCCACCATTCCATATACTCATCATCGTAACACGCCCCCACCATTCCATATACTTATCATTGTAGTAACACGCCCCTTCCATTCCATATACTCATCATCATAGTAACACGCCCCCACCATTCCATATACTCATCATCGTAACACGCCCCCACCATTCCATATACTTATCATTGTAGTAACACGCCCCTTCCATTCCATATACTCATCATCGTAGTAACACGCCCCTTCCATTCCATATACTCATCATCGTAGTAACACGCCCCCACCATTCCATATACTCATCATCATAGTAACATGCCCCCACCATTCCATATACTTATCATTGTAGTAACACGCCCCCACCATTCCATATACTCATCATCGTAGTAACACGCCCCCACCATTCCATATACTCATCATCGTAGTAACACGCCCCCACCATTCCATATACTCATCATAGTAACATGCCCCCACCATTCCATATACTCATCATCGTAGTAACACGCTCCCACCATTCCATATACTCATCATCGTAACACGCCCCCACCATTCCATATACTTATCATTGTAGTAACACGCCCCTTCCATTCCATATACTCATCATCGTAGTAACACGCCCCCACCATTCCATATACTCATTATCATAGTAACACGCCCCCACCATTCCATATACTTATCATTGTAGTAACACGCCCCCACCATTCCATATACTTATCATTGTAGTAACACGCCCCCACCATTCCATATACTCATCATCGTAGTAACACGCCCCCACCATTCCATATACTCATCATAGTAACATGCCCCCACCATTCCATATACTCATCATCGTAGTAACACGCTCCCACCATTCCATATACTCATCATCGTAGTAACACGCCCCCACCATTCCATATACTCATCATCGTAGTAACACGCCCCCACCATTCCATATACTCATCATAGTAACATGCCCCCACCATTCCATATACTCATCATCGTAGTAACACGCTCCCACCATTCCATATACTCATCATCGTAACACGCCCCCACCATTCCATATACTCATCATTGTAGTAACACGCCCCCACCATTCCATATACTCATCATCATAGTAACACGCCCCCACCATTCCATATACTCATCATCGTAGTAACACGCCCCCACCATTCCATATACTCATCATTGTAGTAACACGCCCCCACCATTCCATATACTCATCATCATAGTAACACGCCCCCACCATTCCATATACTCATCATCGTAGTAACACGCCCCCACCATTCCATATACTCATCATCGTAGTAACATGCCCCCACCATTCCATATACTTATCATTGTAGTAACACGCCCCCACCATTCCATATACTCATCATCGTAGTAACACGCCCCCACCATTCCATATACTCATCATCGTAGTAACACGCCCCCACCATTCCATATACTCATCATTGTAGTAACACGCCCCCACCATTCCATATACTCATCATTGTAGTAACACGCCCCCACCATTCCATATACTCATCGTCGTAGTAACACGCCCCCACCATTCCATATACTCATCATCGTAGTAACACGCCCCCACCATTCCATATACTCATCATAGTAACATGCCCCCACCATTCCATATACTCATCATCGTAGTAACACGCTCCCACCATTCCATATACTCATCATCGTAGTAACACGCCCCCACCATTCCATATACTCATCATCGTAACACGCCCCCACCATTCCATATACTCATCATTGTAGTAACACGCCCCCACCATTCCATATACTCATCATCATAGTAACACGCCCCCACCATTCCATATACTCATCATCGTAGTAACACGCCCCCACCATTCCATATACTCATCATTGTAGTAACACGCCCCCACCATTCCATATACTCATCATCATAGTAACACGCCCCCACCATTCCATATACTCATCATCATAGTAACACGCCCCCACCATTCCATATACTCATCATCGTAGTAACACGCCCCCACCATTCCATATACTCATCATCGTAGTAACACGCCCCCACCATTCCATATACTCATCATTGTAGTAACACGCCCCCACCATTCCATATACTCATCATCATAGTAACACGCCCCCACCATTCCATATACTCATCATCGTAGTAACACGCCCCCACCATTCCATATACTCATCATCGTAGTAACACGCCCCCACCATTCCATATACTCATCATCGTAGCAACACACCACCACCATTCCATATACTCATCATCGTAGTAACACGCTCCCACCATTCCATATACTCATCATCATAGTAACACGCTCCCACCATTCCATATACTCATCATCATAGTAACACGCCCCCACCATTCCATATACTCATCATCGTAGTAACACGCCCCCACCATTCCATATACTCATCATAGTAACATGCCCCCACCATTCCATATACTCATCATCGTAGTAACACGCTCCCACCATTCCATATACTCATCATCGTAGTAACACGCCCCCACCATTCCATATACTCATCATCGTAACACGCCCCCACCATTCCATATACTCATCATTGTAGTAACACGCCCCCACCATTCCATATACTCATCATCATAGTAACACGCCCCCACCATTCCATATACTCATCATCGTAGTAACACGCCCCCACCATTCCATATACTCATCATTGTAGTAACACGCCCCCACCATTCCATATACTCATCATCATAGTAACACGCCCCCACCATTCCATATACTCATCATCATAGTAACACGCCCCCACCATTCCATATACTCATCATCGTAGTAACACGCCCCCACCATTCCATATACTCATCATCGTAGTAACACGCCCCCACCATTCCATATACTCATCATTGTAGTAACACGCCCCCACCATTCCATATACTCATCATCATAGTAACACGCCCCCACCATTCCATATACTCATCATCGTAGTAACACGCCCCCACCATTCCATATACTCATCATCGTAGTAACACGCCCCCACCATTCCATATACTCATCATCGTAGCAACACACCACCACCATTCCATATACTCATCATCGTAGTAACACGCCCCTTCCATTCCATATACTCATCATCGTAGTAACACGCTCCCACCATTCCATATACTCATCATCATAGTAACACGCTCCCACCATTCCATATACTCATCATCATAGTAACACGCCCCCACCATTCCATATACTCATCATCGTAGTAACACGCCCCCACCATTCCATATACTCATCATAGTAACATGCCCCCACCATTCCATATACTCATCATCGTAGTAACACGCCCCCACCATTCCATATACTCATCATCGTAACACGCCCCCACCATTCCATATACTTATCATTGTAGTAACACGCCCCCACCATTCCATATACTCATCATCGTAGTAACACGCCCCCACCATTCCATATACTCATCATCGTAGTAACACGCCCCCACCATTCCATATACTCATCATAGTAACATGCCCCCACCATTCCATATACTCATCATCGTAGTAACACGCTCCCACCATTCCATATACTCATCATCGTAGTAACACACCCCCACCATTCCATATACTCATCATCGTAGTAACACGCTCCCACCATTCCATATACTCATCATCGTAGTAACACGCCCCCACCATTCCATATACTCATCATCGTAGTAACACGCCCCCACCATTCCATATACTCGTCGTCGTAGTAACACGCCCCCACCATTCCATATACTCATCATCGTAACACGCCCCCACCATTCCATATACTTATCATTGTAGTAACACGCCCCCACCATTCCATATACTCATCATCGTAGTAACACGCCCCCACCATTCCATATACTCATCATCGTAGTAACACGCCCCCACCATTCCATATACTCATCATCGTAGTAACACGCCCCCAACATTCCATATACTCATCATCGTAGTAACACGCCCCCCACCATTCCATATACTCATCATCGTAGTACCACACCCCCACCATTCCATATACTCATCATCGTAGTAACACGCCCCCACCATTCCATATACTCATCATCGTAGTAACACGCCCCCACCATTCCATATACTCATCATCGTAGTAACACGCCCCCACCATTCCATATACTCATCATCGTAGTAACACGCCCCCAACATTCCATATACTCATCATCGTAGTAACACGCCCCCACCATTCCATATACTCATCATCGTAGTACCACACCCCCACCATTCCATATACTCATCATCGTAGTAACACGCCCCCACCATTCCATATACTCATCATCGTAACACGCCCCCACCATTCCATATACTTATCATTGTAGTAACACGCCCCCACCATTCCATATACTCATCATTGTAGTAACACGCCCCCACCATTCCATATACTCATCATCATAGTAACACGCCCCCACCATTCCATATACTCATCATCATAGTAACACGCCCCCACCATTCCATATACTCATCATCGTAGTAACACGCCCCCACCATTCCATATACTCATCATCGTAGTAACACGCCCCCACCATTCCATATACTCATCATCGTAGTAACACGCCCCTTCCATTCCATATACTCATCATCGTAGTAACACGCTCCCACCATTCCATATACTCATCATCATAGTAACACACCCCCACCATTCCATATACTCATCATCATAGTAACACGCTCCCACCATTCCATATACTCATCATCATAGTAACACGCCCCCACCATTCCATATACTCATCATCGTAGTAACACGCTCCCACCATTCCATATACTCATCATCGTAGTAACACGCCCCCACCATTCCATATACTCATCATCGTAGTAACACGCCCCCACCATTCCATATACTCATCATCATAGTAACACGCCCCCACCATTCCATATACTCATCATCGTAGTAACACGCCCCCACCATTCCATATACTCATCATCGTAGTAACACGCCCCCACCATTCCATATACTCATCATCGTAGTACCACACCCCCACCATTCCATATACTCATCATCGTAGTAACACGCCCCCACCATTCCATATACTCATCATCGTAACACGCCCCCACCATTCCATATACTTATCATTGTAGTAACACGCCCCCACCATTCCATATACTCATCATCGTAGTAACACGCCCCCACCATTCCATATACTCATCATCGTAGTAACACGCCCCCACCATTCCATATACTCATCATAGTAACATGCCCCCACCATTCCATATACTCATCATCGTAGTAACACGCTCCCACCATTCCATATACTCATCATCGTAGTAACACACCCCCACCATTCCATATACTCATCATCGTAGTAACACGCTCCCACCATTCCATATACTCATCATCGTAGTAACACGCCCCCACCATTCCATATACTCATCGTCGTAGTAACACGCCCCCACCATTCCATATACTCATCATCGTAACACGCCCCCACCATTCCATATACTTATCATTGTAGTAACACGCCCCCACCATTCCATATACTCATCATCGTAGTAACACGCCCCCACCATTCCATATACTCATCATCGTAGTAACACGCCCCCAACATTCCATATACTCATCATCGTAGTAACACGCCCCCCACCATTCCATATACTCATCATCGTAGTACCACACCCCCACCATTCCATATACTCATCATCGTAGTAACACGCCCCCACCATTCCATATACTCATCATCGTAGTAACACGCCCCCACCATTCCATATACTCATCATCGTAGTAACACGCCCCCACCATTCCATATACTCATCATCGTAGTAACACGCCCCCAACATTCCATATACTCATCATCGTAGTAACACGCCCCCACCATTCCATATACTCATCATCGTAGTACCACACCCCCACCATTCCATATACTCATCATCGTAGTAACACGCCCCCACCATTCCATATACTCATCATCCTAACACGCCCCCACCATTCCATATACTTATCATTGTAGTAACACGCCCCCACCATTCCATATACTCATCATCGTAGTAACACGCCCCCACCATTCCATATACTCATCATCGTAGTAACACGCCCCCACCATTCCATATACTCATCATAGTAACATGCCCCCACCATTCCATATACTCATCATAGTAGTAACACGCTCCCACCATTCCATATACTCATCATCGTAGTAACACACCCCCACCATTCCATATACTCATCATCGTAGTAACACACCCCCACCATTCCATATACTCATCATCGTAGTAACACGCCCCCACCATTCCATATACTCATCATCGTAGTAACACACCCCCACCATTCCATATACTCATCATCATAGTAACACGCCCCCACCATTCCATATACTCATCGTCGTAGTAACACGCCCCCACCATTCCATATACTCATCATCGTAACACGCCCCCACCATTCCATATACTTATCATTGTAGTAACACGCCCCCACCATTCCATATACTCATCATCGTAGTAACACGCCCCCACCATTCCATATACTCATCATCGTAGTAACACGCCCCCACCATTCCATATACTCATCATCGTAGTAACACGCCCCCACCATTCCATATACTCATCATCGTAGTAACACGCTCCCACCATTCCATATACTCATCATCGTAGTAACACACCCCCACCATTCCATATACTCATCATCGTAGTAACACGCTCCCACCATTCCATATACTCATCATCGTAGTAACACGCTCCCACCATTCCATATACTCATCATCGTAGTAACACGCCCCCACCATTCCATATACTCATCATCGTAGTAACACGCCCCCACCATTCCATATACTCATCATCGTAGTAACACGCTCCCACCATTCCATATACTCATCATCGTAGTAACACGCTCCCACCATTCCATATACTCATCATCGTAGTAACACGCTCCCACCATTCCATATACTCATCATCGTAGTAACACGCTCCCACCATTCCATATACTCATCATCGTAGTAACACGCCCCCACCATTCCATATACTCATCATCGTAGTAACACGCCCCCATCATTCCATATACTCATCATCGTAACACGCCCCCACCATTCCATATACTCATCATCATAGTAACACGCCCCCACCATTCCATATACTCATCATCGTAGTAACACGCTCCCACCATTCCATATACTCATCATCATAGTAACACGCCCCCACCATTCCATATACTCATCATTGTAGTAACACGCCCCCAACATTCCATATACTCATCATCGTAGTAACACGCCCCCACCATTCCATATACTCATCATCGTAGTAACACGCCCCCCACCATTCCATATACTCATTATCGTAGTAACACGCCCCCACCATTCCATATACTCATCATCGTAGTAACATGCCCCCACCATTCCATATACTCATCATCGTAGTAACACGCCCCCACCATTCCATATACTCATCATCGTAGTAACACGCCCCCACCATTCCATATACTCATCATCATAGTAACATGCCCCCACCATTCCATATACTCATCATCGTAGTAACACACCCCCACCATTCCATATACTCATCATCGTAGTAACACACCCCCAACATTCCATATACTCATCATCGTAGTAACATGCCCCCACCATTCCATATACTCATCATCGTAACACGCCCCCACCATTCCATATACTCATCATCATACTCATCACTACCTGAAACACAACTGACACTGATGCTAATTTAAAAAAATAAATAAAAAATAAATTCTACCCAAAATATAATGACCCTGACCTTTGACCCCAAAACGAACCCTAGGCACTGACCTCGATCAAACCTTGATCTGGGTATTTTTTCTTTATTTTTATTATTTATTTTAAATTTTCTTACAAAACACATTTTTTCCCCCCCTTCTGCAAGGAAAAAGAGAAAGATACATTGTATCTTTCCTCTCCATTCACAGAAAGAAAAAAAAAAATAAGGGGGCGGGCTCAGAACTTTCTTTTTTTTTTTTTTGTGTGGAAAAAAATGTGGAAAAAAAAACTCTCAAAAAACTTGTTTGCCAAAAAATAAATAAATGTGCGAAGAGTGACACACAAAAAACGTGCAACGGGTGTACACAACCCCCCTAAAATCAGAGGGCCCTGCTCCGATCCCCCCCCCCCCCGGGGCCTGAGCCTCCAGACGGGGACAAGGATACTTTACACTTTGTCTATCTGGCCGAAACCAGGCGGACCCCCCCCCCGTTCCCTGGAGGGTCTGCCAAAGCAGGCCCACCCAAGTAATTGGTGGGGCTCCCCCGAAGGTTGACCCCATGAGAGAAGACCATGTGCACCCTATGAGAGAAGACCATGTGCACCCCATGAGAGAAGACCATGTGCACCCCATGAGAGAAGACCATGTGCACCCCATGAGAGAAGACCATGTGCACCCCATGAGAGAAGACCATGTGCACCCCATGAGAGAAGACCATGTGACCCCATGAGAGAAGGCCATGTGACCCCATGAGAGAAGGCCATGTGACCCCATGAGAGAAGACCATGTGACCCCATGAGAGAAGACCATGTGCACCCCATGAGAGAAGACCATGTGACCCCATGAGAGAAGACCATGTGCACCCCATGAGAGAAGACCATGTGACCCCATGAGAGAAGGCCATGTGACCCCATGAGAGAAGACCATGTGACCCCATGAGAGAAGACCATGTGCACCCCATGAGAGAAGACCATGTGACCCCATGAGAGAAGACCATGTGCACCCCATGAGAGAAGACCATGTGACCCCATGAGAGAAGACCATGTGCACCCCATTAAAGAAGACCATGTGCACCCCATGAGAGAAGACCATGTGACCCCATGAGAGAAGGCCATGTGACCCCATGAGAGAAGACCATGTGACCCCATGAGAGAAGACCATGTGCATCCCATAAAAGAAGACCATGTTCCCTGGAGGGTCTGCCAAAGCAGGCCCACCCAAGTAATTGGTGGGGCTCCCCCGAAGGTTGACCCCATGAGAGAAGACCATGTGACCCCATGAGAGAAGACCATGTGACCCCATGAGAGAAGACCATGTGCACCCCATGAGAGAAGACCATGTGCACCCCATGAGAGAAGACCATGTGACCCCATGAGAGAAGACCATGTGCATCCCATAAAAGAAGACCATGTTCCCTGGAGGGTCTGCCAAAGCAGGCCCACCCAAGTAATTGGTGGGGCTCCCCCGAAGGTTGACCCCATGAGAGAAGACCATGTGCACCCTATGAGAGAAGACCATGTGCACCCCATGAGAGAAGACCATGTGCACCCCATGAGAGAAGACCATGTGCACCCCATGAGAGAAGACCATGTGCACCCCATGAGAGAAGACCATGTGACCCCATGAGAGAAGACCATGTGACCCCATGAGAGAAGACCATGTGACCCCATGAGAGAAGACCATGTGCACCCCATGAGAGAAGACCATGTGACCCCATGAGAGAAGACCATGTGCACCCCATGAGAGAAGACCATGTGACCCCATGAGAGAAGACCATGTGACCCCATGAGAGAAGGCCATGTGACCCCATGAGAGAAGACCATGTGACCCCATGAGAGAAGACCATGTGCACCCCATGAGAGAAGACCATGTGACCCCATGAGAGAAGACCATGTGCACCCCATGAGAGAAGACCATGTGACCCCATGAGAGAAGGCCATGTGACCCCATGAGAGAAGACCATGTGACCCCATGAGAGAAGACCATGTGCACCCCATGAGAGAAGACCATGTGACCCCATGAGAGAAGACCATGTGCACCCCATGAGAGAAGACCATGTGCACCCCATGAGAGAAGACCATGTGACCCCATGAGAGAAGGCCATGTGACCCCATGAGAGAAGACCATGTGACCCCATGAGAGAAGACCATGTGCATCCCATAAAAGAAGACCATGTTCCCTGGAGGGTCTGCCAAAGCAGGCCCACCCAAGTAATTGGTGGGGCTCCCCCGAAGGTTGACCTCATGAGAGAAGACCATGTGACCCCATGAGAGAAGACCATGTGACCCCATGAGAGAAGACCATGTGCACCCCATGAGAGAAGACCATGTGCACCCCATGAGAGAAGACCATGTGACCCCATGAGAGAAGACCATGTGAATCCCATAAAAGAAGACCATGTTCCCTGGAGGGTCTGCCAAAGCAGGCCCACCCAAGTAATTGGTGGGGCTCCCCCGAAGGTTGACCCCATGAGAGAAGACCATGTGACCCCATGAGAGAAGACCATGTGACCCCATGAGAGAAGACCATGTGCACCCCATGAGAGAAGACCATGTGCACCCCATGAGAGAAGACCATGTGCACCCCATGAGAGAAGGCCATGTGCATCCCATAAGAGAAGACCATGTGCACCCCATGAGAGAAGACCATGTGACCCCATGAGAGAAGACCATGTGACCCCATGAGAGAAGACCATGTGACCCCATGAGAGAAGGCCATGTGACCCCATGAGAGAAGACCATGTGACCCCATGAGAGAAGGCCATGTGACCTCATGAGAGAAGGCCATGTGCATCCCATAAGAGAAGACCATGTGCACCCCATGAGAGAAGACCATGTGCAAAAACCATCTACAAACATAGAATTAAATACAAGTGGGGGAGAAGGAAGTGGAGAGGAGAGTGAAAAGTGGTAATTGTGTCCCCCACGGGGGGGGGGGGGGGAGGGAGGGTGATCACTGTGGTAGTCAATCAGAGGCTATCACATCAATCAAGTGACCCGGATTTGGGAGATCCGTGGCCTGGTCGTTGGTACGGGGGGGGGGGGCCCGGGGGCCCTTGGTGAGACCCCAGTCTCTGTGCTGGGAGCACGTTGTGCGGTGCACTCCCAGCACATAGGGAAATACACATATATACAAAAGGTAAAAAGGTAGTGGTGCGCAGTACTATGGTGAAGAATCTAGTTAGAACAGGTTTAATATATTCAATAGGTACTCAAAAGATTAGAAGATAAATGTAATATCGTCTCCACTACAGGTAATAAATGGGACGTAGAAGAAGAAAAGACAATATATGTATATAAAAAATATAAAAAATATATATATATGTATATATAGTGAGGGACTATATAGTGAGGGACTAAATCGCATGGTGATTCACCTTATATATTTTTTATTTCGTCCACTATTTTATGTATAGTATTTTAGTCACTGAAACAAATACAGTAGTAGTTATTTTCACGGACTTTCTTTATATTCAGCACTGCCACTTTATGCAACTCTGCTACCTATAAAAATCGCATTGGGACCACCAGTCTTATTTATCATTAATTGTTTTTCTTATCCATTTGTCCACCACTCAAAATACTACTACGCATAGGAGTGAGGGTCCCTCACTATATATACATATATATATATTTTTTATATACATATATTGTCTTTTCTTCTTCTACGTCCCATTTATTACCTGTAGTGGAGACGATATTACATTTATCTTCTAATCTTTTGAGTACCTATTGAATATATTAAACCTGTTTTAACTAGATTCTTCACCATAGTACCGCGCACCACTACCTTTTGTCTTCTCCAATTGGGGTTCAAGTACCCCATTTCAGTGTGTGCAGCGGTGCAACAATTAGATTACTCTTTGATTAGGCGCAGGAATATTCTCTTTTACACATATATACAACCCCGCGGGAAAAAGAAGCCAACTTCCGTGAGGCCGCATGTACAGCGGGGCAAAAAGTCTTTGGTCGGCCACCAATTGTGGAAGTTCTCCCACTTAGATGAGAGAGGCGCCTGGGATTGTCATCATAGGTGTCACCTCAACTATGAGAGACACAATGTGGGAACACATCCAATCACATCGTCTGATTTTTGAAAGAATTTATTTGGAAATTCTGGTGGAAAAAAAGTATTTGGTCTCCTCCAAACACACGAGATTTCCGGCTCTCACAGACCCGTATCTTCTTCTATAAGAGGCTCCTCTCTCCTCCACTCATTACCTGTATAAGAGGCTCCTCTCTCCTCCACTCATTACCTGTATTAATGGCCCCTGTTTGAACTTGTTATCAGTATAAAAGTCACCCATCCACAACCTCAAACAGTCACACTCCAAACTCCACTATGGTGAAGACCAAAGAGCTGTTGAAGGACACCAGAAACACAATTGTAGACCTGCACCAGGCTGGGAAGAATCTGCAATAGGCAAGAAGGCTTGGTGTGAAGAAATCAACTGTGGGAGCAATAATTAGAAAATGGAAGACATACAAGACCACTGATAGACACCTGTCCACAACACTCCAAACTCCACTATGGTGAAGACCAAAGAGCTGTCGAAGGACACCAGAAACACAATTGTAGACCTGCACCAGGCTGGGAAGACTGAATCTGCAATAGGCAAGCAGCTCGGTGTGAAGAAATCAACTGTGGGAGCAATAATTAGAAAATGGAAGACATACAAGACCACTGATAGACACCTGTCCACAACACTCCAAACTCCACTATGGTGAAGACCAAAGAGCTGTCGAAGGACACCAGAAACACAATTGTAGACCTGCGCCAGGCTGGGAAGACTGAATCTGCAATAGGGAAGCAGCTTGGTGGGAAGAAATCAACTGTGGGAGGAATAATAAGAAAATGGAAGACATAGAAGACCACTGATAATCTCCCTCGATCTGGGGCTCCACACAAGATCTCACCCCGTGGGGTCAAAATGATCACAAGAACTGTGAGCAAAAATCCCAGAACCACACGGGGGGGGGGGGGGGCTAGTGAATGACCTACAGAGAGCTGGGACCAACGTAACAAAGGCCACCATCAGTAACACACTACACCGCCAGGGACTCAGATCCTGCAGTGCCAGACGTGTCCCCCTGCTTAAGCCAGTACATGTCCGGGCCCGTCTGAGGTTTGCTGGAGAGCATTTGGATGATCCAGAAGAGGATTGGGAGAAGGTCATACAGTCAGATGAAACCAAAGTAGAACTGTTTGGTAGAAACACAACTCGTCGTGTTTGGAGGAGAGAGAATGCTGAGTTGCAAAGAACACCATACCTACTGTGAAGCATGGGGGTGGCAACATCATGCTTTGGGGCTGTTTCTCTGCAAAGTTAACAGGACGACTGATTGGTGTACATGAAAGAATGAATGGGGCCATGTATCGTGAGACTTTGAGTGCAAACCTCCTTCCATCAGCAAGGGCATTGAAGATGAAACGTGGCTGGGTCTTTCAGCATGACAATGATCCCAAACACAGCGTCCGGGCAACGAAGGAGAGGCTTCGTAAGAAGCATTTCAAGGTCCTGGAGTGGCCCAGCCAGTCTCCAGATCTCAACCCCATAGAGTTGAAAGTCCCGTGTTGCCCAGCGACAGCCCTAAAACATCACTGCTCTAGAGGAGATCTGCATGGAGGCCACCATACCAGCAACAGTGAGTGACAACCTTGTGAAGACCTACAGAAAACGTTTGACCTCTGACCTCTGTCATCACCAACAAAGGAGATATAACAAAGTATTGGGATGAACTTTCCATATTCACCAAATACTTATTTTCCACCAGAATTTGCAAATAAATTCTTTCAAAAATCAGACAATGTGATTGGATGTGTTCCCACATGTTGTCTCTCGTAGTTGAGGTGATTCCTATGATGACAATTCCAGGCGCCTCTCATCTTTATAAGTGGGAGAACTTCTACAATTGGTGGCGGACTAAATACTTTTTTGCCCCACTGTACACGTTACGTCCGCATGAAAGGATGATGAGAAGTCCCAACTTCTCCTTCACTTCTTCTAAATATGGAGGGATGTGGTGCTGAATTACGACCCCCCCACACTAGACCATACTGTTCCATACTGTCCCATACTGTTCCATACTAGACCATACTGTCCCATACTGATCCATACTGTCCCATACTGTTCCATACTGTCCCATACTGTTCCATACTGTCCCATACTGTTCCATACTAGACCATACTGTCCCATACTGATCCATACTGTCCCATACTGATCCATACTGTCCCATACTGATCCACACTAGTCCATACTGTTCCATACTGTCCCATACTATTCCATACTGATCCATACTGTCCCATACTATTCCATACTGTCCCATACTGTCCCACACTGTCCCATACTGTCCCATACTATTCCATACTGTCCCATAATGTCCCATACTATTCCATACTGTCCCATACTGATCCACACTGTCCCACACTATTCCATACTGTCCCATACTGATCCACACTGTCCCACACTATTCCATACTGTCCCATACTGATCCACACTATTCCATACTGTCCCATACTGATCCATACTGTCCCATACTGTCCCACACTAGTCCATACTGTTCCTTACTGATCCATACTGTCCCACACTAGTCCATACTGTTCCTTACTGATCCATACTGTCCCATACTGTTCCATACTGTCCCACATTGTCCCATACTGTTCCATACTGTCCCATACTGCCCCACACTGTCCCACACTGTCCCACACTGTCCCATATTGTTCCATACTGTCCCATACTGTTCCATACTGTTGCTTAGATTGTTGTGAGCTGGAAAATCTCTGCTTGGAAGCTGTAGAATGTCCTACATCACCATCTGAGGTCCCCAGACCACCGACAGAAGAACGTTGGGGGTGAACGGGGCGCGGCAGCAATATCTACATGAGTGGAATGTTCAAGGTGCACCAGGGCTGGACTGCGACAAAAATTTGGCCCTGGACTTCATCATGACCAGCCCACTTTAATTGTGAGTGTCCTCAACAGCGCCCCCCTTCACATCAGAGTCCTCAACAGCAGCCCCCTTCACATCAGAATCCCCAACAGAAACCCCCTTCACATCAGAGTCCCCACCAGCAGCCACCTTCACATCAGAGTCCCCATCAGCAGCCACCGTCACATCAGAGTCCCGACCAGCAGCCCCCTTCACATCAGAATCCCCAACAGAAACCCCCTTCACATCAGAGTCCCCACCAGCAGCCCCCTTCACATCAGAGTCACCGCCAGCAGCCCCCTTCACATCAGAGTCCCCATCAGCAGCCTCCTTCACATCAGAGTCCCCATCAGCAACCCCCGTCACATCAGAATCCCCAACAGAAACCCCCTTCACATCAGATTCCCCACCAGCAGCCCTCTTCACATCAGAGTCCCCACCAGCAGCCTCCTTCACATCAGAGTCCCCATCAGCAGCCCCCTTCACATCAGAGTCCCCATCAGCAGCCTCCTTCACATCAGAGTCCCCATCAGCAGCCCCCTTCACATCAGAGTCCCAACCAGCAGCCCCCTTCACATCAGAATCCCCAACAGAAACCCCCTTCACATCAGAGTCCCCACCAGCAGCCCCCTTCACATCAGAGTCCCCACCAGCAGCCCCCTTCATATCAGAGTCCCAACCAGCAGCCCCCTTCACATCAGAGTCCCAACCAGCAGCCCCCTTCACATCAGAGTCCCCACCAGCAGCCCCCTTCACATCAGAGTCCCAACCAGCAGCCCCCTTCACATCAGAGTCCCAACCAGCAGCCCCCTTCACATTGCAGCCCCCTTCACTTCACAGTCCCCACCAGAAACCCCCTTCACATCAGAGTGTCCTCCCTCTCCTCTCCCTCCCACATGTACCCACAGTTTTAAAGGCAGCTTTTTGTTCCTCTCTCCAGTCATTTGATAACAAATGATAGGGGAGAGAGGAAGAAAAGTCTGGCAGCTGTCTATCTCCCCCTGCCGGCTAGAGGGAGCATAACGCCTAATGCTCTCTCCAGCAAGTGACAGAGCTGCTCCTCCTGACAGGAGTGAAATCACGATCACTCACTGTCAGAGAGGAGTGGCTCCAGGACTGCAGCTGACTGGCCCACTGAGCCATCGGGCCACCGGGAATCTCCCCATAGTCCCAATGGCCAGTCCATGCCTGAGGTGCACCTTAAATCATTCATAAAAGAAAATTCTTGAAACCCGAATTGCTACAAAAGTCACGTTTAGTGGACACAACAACATGGATGAAGGCTACAACCCAACGATGATATTTCTGAGGTCCAGGATCTAATATTTGGCAGGTCGAATATTTTCCAGCTGTGGTTTGTGGCGTTCAGCTAGGAAGCCGAGACAAAGTCAGAGGGCGGTGGTGAGATTTAACATGGGCCACAAATTTCCCCGTCCTCACAAAGCCCACCCCGCACTCGGCACAGAAGAAGCGTTTCTCCACCCGGTGAATCTTCTGGTGCCGGGTGAGGACGGAGCGGCTGACGTAACTTTTGCCGCATTCGGGGCAGATGTGCGGCTTCAGTCCGGTGTGGCTCCTCTGGTGCTTGACCAGGTCGGAGCTGCTGATGAAGCACTTGGCGCATTCAGAACAAGGGTAAGGCCTTTCCCCCGTGTGAATCCTCTGATGGATCACCATCTCGGAACGCGTCAGGAAACTCTTCCCACACTCGGAGCAGATAAACTGCTTGTCGCCGATGTGCATTTTCTTGTGCCGGAAGAAGTGAGAACTGGAGGAAAAGAATTTCCCGCACTCGGGGCAGGAATACGGCTTGAGTCCGGTGTGGGACCTGCTGTGTTTGGTCAGATCTGACCTGCTGGTGAAGCACTTCCCGCACTCGGTGCACGTGTACGGCTTCTGTCCCGTGTGGATCCTGTGGTGCATGGTTAAGGTGGACTGTTGGCTGAAATGTTTCCCGCACTCCGAGCACTGGAAAGGTTTCTCCCCCGAGTGGACCCGGCTGTGCTGAATGAGATCCGCATTGCTCCGGCAAGACTTCCCGCACTCGGCGCAGGACAACGGCTTTCCATCCACCACGTTGTGACCGGGATTCTGGAGGATTTCTCCCTGAGGGCCAACAACGTTCCACTTGAAGCAAACCACGTCTCCTTCCGTGAATTCTCCTTCCAAGGAGGCCTCCTGAGGAACAAGAGCCGATGGACATTGTGCGGGAATATCAGGTTCTTCATCAGAAGAGAAGAGTTCCTCCTTAACCTGAGTAGGTGTGTGGTGGGAAAAGACGTGGAGGTTCAGGAGATCTCCAGACATCGAGACCTTGGTGTGTGGAAGACTTTCCTCCTCAGATAAGAGAGGACCCCCCATAATAGGACTTATTACCGGTTGACTGGAGTCTTGTTCCTCCTTGATCCCAACAGATACATGCTGGGTGAGGTCTGTGGGGGGAGGAAAGTCATTGTGGAGGGGGTTCCGTTCTTCCCGGGGCTCTTCTTTACAGAATGGAGATCGCTCTTCAGGTGTTGCTTCTTCAGGAAGATCTGCAGGAATGAGATAGTTGGATGAATGAGGAGGAACATTTCCTATGTGAAGGTTCTCGTGTATCCAGGTCATGATATCGCTGGTCGTAGTCGGTGACATTCATCATTCAAGACGTTTCTCCTCTCATCCAATCGTCTTCCTCAGATCTAAAGATCGAAATTAGAGCGGAAGAAGCTTCTTGGATGAGTTCTGAGATGTCTGACCAACTACGAGACCTTCATGACTACTGGAGTGAGGCTGGACTTGGCTTTTCTGGTGGATGAAGGACTTACAGTTGGAGGCCAAACCTTGGCCTTCAAATTCATTTTTATCTACCGAGAAAGCCGACACAACCCATTTGGGTTAGATGCCACCCCCAGAATGTCCCTTCCCCCCGACTCTTCTCACCATACATCCCCCTCCCCCAATCCACGAGACCTTCATGACTACTGGAGTGAGGCTGGACTTGGCTTTTCTTGTGGATGAAGGACTTACAGTTGGAGGCCAAACCTTGGCCTTCAAATTCGTTTTTATCTACCGAGAAGGCCGACACAACCCAAGTGGGTTAGATGCCACCACCAGAATTTCCATTCCCACCCGACTCTTCTCACCATACAAATTTATGGAGTCGCCTTCCCCTAATCCACGAGACCTTCATGACTACTGGAGTGAGGCTGGACTTGGCTTTTATTGTGGATGGAGGACTTACAATTGGAGAGGTTTGGCCTTCATAATCTCCCAAGAAGACCAACACAACCCAAGAGGGTTCCATACACCCCCAGAATGTCCCTTCCCCCCCCCCGACTCTTCTCACCATACATCCCCCTCCCCCAATCCACGAGACCTTCATGACTACTGGAGTGAGGCTGGACTTGGCTTTTCTTGTGGATGAAGGACTGAGAGGTTTGGCCTTCAAATTCGTTTTTATTTACCGAGAAGACCGAGAAGTGGGTTAGATGCCACCACCAGAATTTCCATTCCCCCCCGACTCTTCTCACCATACATCCCCTTCCCCTAATCCACGAGACCTTCATGTATGTTCATGACATGTATAGAAAGGGTGAGAAGGTTCCATGTATGTAGAGACCCTTACCCCATGACGAGAGGGACTGCCGATCGTCCATCACATCTCCTTCCAGACCCCCCTGTAGAGAGACGGACAATTATATCCCGACACACACAATGATACCGTCACCATCCAGACACATCCCTCCTCTGAATTCCCAGAATCCTCCTCACCTCTCCTGTCAGCAGATGGACCATCATGGTGGTCAGTTCCAGGATCTTCTGCTCTTTGTTCCTCTCAGGTATGGGAGGAGGAGGGGGAGGCACCATGGTGGGGCTCTGGGTCCTGCTCCATCCTCCTGAGATTGGCTCCCCACTAGACTTCTTCACTACAACATAATCCTACAGATCAGGAGAAAGATAAACCGACATCAATCATCTGACATCATCTACAAGAAGAACATGGACTACTGACCACACTAGACCAGTGATGTCATGTGACCTCCCAGAATCCTCCTCACCTCTCCGATCAGGTCTGTGTTTTATTAATAGAGATGAGAGTGATGTCATGTGACCTCCCAGAATCCTCCTCACCTCTCCGGTCATGTCTGTGTTTTATTAATAGAGATAAGAGAGATGTCATGTGACCTCCCAGAATCCTCCTCACCTCTCCGGTCAGGTCTGTGTTTTATTAATAGAGATAAGAGTGATGTCATGTGACCTCCCAGAATCCTCCTCACCTCTCCGGTCAGGTCTGTGTTTTATTAATAGAGATAAGAGAGATGTCATGTGACCTCCCAGAATCCTCCTCACCTCTCCGGTCAGGTCTGTGTTTTATTAATAGAGATAAGAGTGATGTCATGTGACCTCCCAGAATCCTCCTCACCTCTCCGGTCAGGTCTGTGTTTTATTAATAGAGATGAGAGTGATGTCATGTGACCTCCCAGAATCCTCCTCACCTCTCCGGTCAGGTCTGTGTTTTATTAATAGAGATGAGAGTGATGTCATGTGACCTCCCAGAATCCTCCTCACCTCTCCGGTCAGGTCTGTGTTTTATTAATAGAGATAAGAGTGATGTCATGTGACCTCCCAGAATCCTCCTCACCTCTCCGGTCAGGTCTGTGTTTTATTAATAGAGATAAGAGTGATGTCATGTGACCTCCCAGAATCCTCCTCACCTCTCCGGTCAGGTCTGTGTTTTATTAATAGAGATGAGAGTGATGTCATGTGACCTCCCAGAATCCTCCTCACCTCTCCGGTCAGGTCTGTGTTTTATTAATAGAGATAAGAGTGATGTCATGTGACCTCCCAGAATCCTCCTCACCTCTCCGGTCAGGTCTGTGTTTTATTAATAGAGATGAGAGTGACGTCATGTGACCTCCCAGAATCCTCCTCACCTCTCCGGTCAGGTCTGTGTTTTATTAATAGAGATAAGAGTGATGTCATGTGACCTCCCAGAATCCTCCTCACCTCTCCGGTCAGGTCTGTGTTTTATTAATAGAGATGAGAGTGATGTCATGTGACCTCCCAGAATCCTCCTCACCTCTCCGGTCAGGTCTGTGTTTTATTAATAGAGATGAGAGTGACGTCATGTGACCTCCCAGAATCCTCCTCACCTCTCCGGTCAGGTCTGTGTTTTATTAATAGAGATGAGAGTGATGTCATGTGACCTCCCAGAATCCTCCTCACCTCTCCGGTCAGGTCTGTGTTTTATTAATAGAGATGAGAGTGACGTCATGTGACCTCCCAGAATCCTCCTCACCTCTCCGGTCAGGTCTGTGTTTTATTAATAGAGATAAGAGAGATGTCATGTGACCTCCCAGAATCCTCCTCACCTCTCCGGTCAGCTCTGTGTTTTATTAATAGAGATAAGAGTGATGTCATGTGATCTCCCAGAATCCTCCTCACCTCTCCGGTCAGGTCTGTGTTTTATTAATAGAGATAAGAGTGATGTCATGTGACCTCCCAGAATCCTCCTCACCTCTCCGGTCAGGTCTGTGTTTTATTAATAGAGATAAGAGTGATGTCATGTGACCTCCCAGAATCCTCCTCACCTCTCCGGTCAGGTCTGTGTTTTATTAATAGAGATAAGAGTGATGTCATGTGACCTCCCAGAATCCTCCTCACCTCTCCGGTCAGGTCTGTGTTTTATTAATAGAGATAAGAGTGATGTCATGTGACCTCCCAGAATCCTCCTCACCTCTCCGGTCAGGTCTGTGTATTATTAATAGAGATAAGAGTGATGTCATGTGACCTCCCAGAATCCTCCTCACCTCTCCGGTCAGCAGGGAGATGATCTCCAGGGTGAGGTTTAGTATCTTCTCGGTCATGGTGTCGGCCATCTTTGTCCGGCTCCTCGCAGGGGAGAAGAGACGCCTCGGCTCAGCTCTACACAAAGGAAGATAAATCGAGGTCTCTCCGGGTGTCTGCATGGAGTTTGCATGACCTGAAATGTTTTGTGGGGAAAAGTCTCCAGTCCTCCTAAACACAGAATTCTAACTCTACACCTAACATAAAACCTGAGCCGACAGCCCCCCATGGAACCCCCCCAAGAGACCCCGACTCTTATCCTTAATACTTAAAGCTTCAGCTCAGGCCCATCCCCCACTGGTTGGAAATGAGCAAGAAGAGGGGCTTCAGGAGAAGGTGTGGGGTCCTCATTACCGTCCATACAGGACCCTCACCCAGGATAAGGGTCTGCTATGGAATTCAAAGGGGGGACCTCACTTTTGTTTGTGTGGGGTCCACCTAGACATCCAAACCAGGGACTCATCATAGATAAGAGTCTGATATGTATTCTTAGGGGGTACCCCAAGGTTTTTTTTGGGGTGTGGGGTTCTCATTACTGTCTATACAGGACCCTCATCCAGGATAAGGGTCTGGCATGGCATTCAAAGGGGGAACCCCATTTTTTTTTGCATGGGGTTCACCTAGACATCCATACCAGGGACTCATCATAGATGAGGGTCTGATATATATTTTTAGGGGGAGCCCCAGTTTTTTTTTGCTTTGCCATGGGGGGTAGTCTCTCTGACAACGTACCCTCCCCCCCCCCCGGGTCGAGGGCATGTGGCTTGGTACGGTTCAGGATGTGGCAACTCAATCGATTCCCCTCTTTCCTGGGCTGCCAGGCTGAATGCTTGGAGAAGGGTCTGGAATACGTTTTTACGGGGAACCCACTTCTTTTTTTATTCTAGTTTTTGCACGAGATTCCCCGTTATAAATCATACCAGGCCCAAAGGATCTGGTATGGGGTTCAAAAGGGGGACCCCACTTTTTTTTTGCATGGGGTCCATCTAGACATCCATACCAGGGACTCATCATGGATAAGGGTCTGATATGTATTCTTAGGGGGTACCCCAAGGTTTTTTTTGGGGTGTGGGGTTCTCATTACTGTCTATACAGGACCCTCATCCAGGATAAGGGTCTGGCATGGCATTCAAAGGGGGAACCCCACTTTTTGTTTTATTCTAGTTTTTGCACGAGATTCCCCGTTATAAATCATACCAGGCCCGAAGGATCTGGTATGGGGTTCAAAAAGGGGACCCCACTTTTTTTTTGCATGGGGTCCATCTAGACATCCATACCAGGGACTCATCATGGATAAGGGTCTGATATGTATTCTTAGGGGGTACCCCAAGGTTTTTTTGGGGGTGTGGGGTTCTCATTACTGTCTATACAGGACCCTCATCCAGGATAAGGGTCTGGCATGGCATTCAAAGGGGGAACCCCACTTTTTGTTTTATTCTAGTTTTTGCACGAGATTCCCCGTTATAAATCATACCAGGCCCGAAGGATCTGGTATGGGGTTCAAAAGGGGGACCCCACTTTTTTTTTTGCATGGGGTCCATCTAGACATCCATACCAGGGACTCATCATGGATAATGGTCTGATATGTATTCTTAGGGGGTACCCCAAGGTTTTTTTTGGGGTGTGGGGTTCTCATTACTGTCTATACAGGACCCTCATCCAGGATAAGGGTCTGGCATGGCATTCAAAGGGGGAACCCCACTTTTTGTTTTATTCTAGTTTTTGCACGAGATTCCCCGTTATAAATCATACCAGGCCCGAAGGATCTGGTATGGGGTTCAAAAAGGGGACCCCACTTTTTTTTTGCATGGGGTCCATCTAGACATCCATACCAGGGACTCATCATGGATAAGGGTCTGATATGTATTCTTAGGGGGTACCCCAAGGTTTTTTTGGGGGTGTGGGGTTCTCATTACTGTCTATACAGGACCCTCATCCAGGATAAGGGTCTGGCATGGCATTCAAAGGGGGAACCCCACTTTTTGTTTTATTCTAGTTTTTGCACGAGATTCCCCGTTATAAATCATACCAGGCCCGAAGGATCTGGTATGGGGTTCAAAAGGGGGACCCCACTTTTTTTTTTGCATGGGGTCCATCTAGACATCCATACCAGGGACTCATCATGGATAATGGTCTGATATGTATTCTTAGGGGGTACCCCAAGGTTTTTTTTGGGGTGTGGGGTTCTCATTACTGTCTATACAGGGCCCTCATCCAGGATAAGGGTCTGGCATGGCATTCAAAGGGGGAACCCCACTTTTTGTTTTATTCTAGTTTTTGCACGAGATTCCCCGTTATAAATCATACCAGGCCCGAAGGATCTGGTATGGGGTTCAAAAGGGGGACCCCACTTTTTTTTGCATGGGGTCCATCTAGACATCCATACCAGGGACTCATCATGGATAAGGGTCTGATATGTATTTTTTTTTTGGTTTTCAAAAAGCTTTATTGAAAATGACAAGTGGAATACAAAGTAGGGCATGAAAAAAATAAGAAGAAAACATATAGAAGGGATTACAGACATATCCCAGGTAAGATACAATGTCAAAAAAAACCACAGTGACAAGGAGCATAATATTCAGATAAGTGCTTATAATTAAAGGTACATTCCAGTTCCCCATGCAGAAAGGGAACTGAAGGGGGGGAGGGAAGGGGAGGAGGAAGCGAGAGGAGGCAGAGAGAAGTAAGAAGGGTGGTTGCCAGTAGGGGAGCAGGGTTAGTAAACATTGTTGTCTGTCATCGTGTCGATCACATCGCAGTGGGTTTAGGTTATTTTAGGGGAGTGTAATTCAGTAAGGGTACCTCAGCATGGGGGTTATCACCGGGGGGGGGGGGGGGGGGAAAGATTACAATTTAATCAGGTGCAGAGTTTAGCTCTAGGGTCAGAGAGCCAGGGCTTCCAGAAGCTATGGAATTTTCCCAGGGACATTTGCGATTTTGCAAAAAGGCGTTCCATCAGCAGGTGTTCATTTAAAATGACAATGACATTGCCGATATTGGGAACAACGGGTTGCTTCCATTGGCGGGTTATAGCTAGCCGGGCTGCTATGAGAATTTGCGTGACAATAGGGCGGAAGGGTGGAGGCCAGGCCAAGATGTCAAGGCCAAATAAGGCCTCTGCGGGGTGATGACACGAGACAAGCCAGTTATTCCATTGATGAAATTAGTGATGTCCGTCCAAAAAAGTTTTTATGGAGGGACATCCCCACCAAACATGAAGTAGATGCCCGTCCGCGTTGCAATTTCTCCAGCATTTGCTGGAGTGAGTAGGGAAGATGCGGGCGAGTTTTACAGGTGTATGATACCAATTATACAGAATTTTAACCACTTGAGACCCGCGCTATAGCCAAATGGCGGCTACAGCGCGGATCTCCTTTTCCGGGACGACGTCAATAGACGTAGTCCCGTGTACGAGCGGCCTGCGCGCCCACCTGAGGGGCGCGCGTGGCGCGCTCTGTGATCGGCGAGTCCATGAGACTGATCACCGATCCGTGCAAGGGGTCGATCCCGACCCCTTATCACGTGATCAGCTGTCAGCCAATGACAGCTGATCATGTGATATAACGGAGCTGGTAATCGGCTAGTATTCCTCCTCGCGCTGGCAGTGCGAGGATAAAAAAAAAAAAGCCGATCACCGGCGGCCGTGATCGGGACATCAGTCCCGATCACGGCCAGCCCTGCCAGTGCCCACCTGCCCCCTGCAGTGCCATCCTGAATAAAAGTAAGTGCCCCCCGTCAGTGCCACCCAGCAGTGCCCATAGTGCCCACAGTGCCACCCACAGTGCCCACAATCTGCCACAAAGGTGCTGCACCCCAGTGCTGCCCATCAGTGCCCAGCAGTGCCACCTATCAGAGCCACCTATCAGTGCCCATCAGTCCCATCTATCAGTGGTACCCATCAGTGCCCATCCGTGCCACCCATCCGTGCCATCTTATCTGTGCCCATGTTTGCCCATCAGTGCCGCCTTATCTGTGCCCATCGGTGCCGCCTTATCTGTGCCTATTAGTGCCGCCCTAACTATGCCTATCAGTGCCCACCAGTGCAGCCTATCAGTGCCCACCAATGCAGCCTATCAGTGCCCACCAATGCAGCCCATCAGTGCCCACCAATGCAGCCCATCAGTGCCCACCAATGCAGCCCATCAGTGCCGCCTAATCAGCGCACTTCAATGAAGGAGAAAAATGACCCGTTTGCAAAATTTTATAACAAACTATTAAAACATGATTTTATTTTATTTATTTTTTGCATCTTTTTTTGTTTGTTTAGCAAAAAATAAAACTCCGAGCTGTAATTAAATACCACCAAAAGAAAGCTCTATTTGTGGGGAAAAAATGATAAAAATGTCATTTGGGTACAGTGTTGTATGCCCGCGCAATTGTCATTCAAAGTGCATCAGCGCTGAAAGCTGAAAATTGGTCTGGGACTGAGGGGGGTTTAAGTGCCCAGTAAGCAAGTAGTTAAGGACAGTCTCCCGGTGGGATATATTCCTTGAGAATCTGGTTGTGAAGCGGATTGCTCGATAGCAGTCTGTTGGTGGAAGATGAAAGTTCAGTATGGCCTCCCAGTGGGTAATAGCCGGAGGGTTGGCGGGTTGAGACTGCTGGACCAGTAGGGTATAAAAGTAGGAGATGCCGCGGGTCTTGATGTTGGACGAGGAAAGAAGCTGGATGATGGACTTGGTGGAGGTGCAGGTGGACGTTGGGATTGAGGCGAGGATGTGTGGCGTACTCTCAGGTATATGTAGAAGTCCTTGTGGGGGAGAGAGAATCTATTGGTGAGTTGTTGAAAGGAGAGGAGCTGGGAGGCCTGAAATAGGTCTCCTATAGTCCGAATGCCATGCGTTATCCATCTTTGCACAGGTAAATCTGGGGAGAGGAATGTAATCGCTGCGAGAGGTAATTGGCGGAGAGCATGAGGGTGAATTCCCCCTGCGTTTTGTAGTAGGGATTTCCAATTAGTCAGAGTTGCGTTCAAAGTGGGTAGAGAGGATTGATTGGGGTGATAGCCCAACCATACAGCAGCCAGAAGATGTGAAGGCGCTTGTGCAAAGTCCAGTGGCGTAACCAGAACCTTCAGGGCCCCGATGCAAGAAACCAAGAAGGGCCCCCCTGAACCCCAGCCAGGGCCCTTCCTTCCGAGCCCGGCGGTGGAACTCCAGGGTGTGGTCACAGGTATGACCTTTGTGAGCCCTGTAGTTCCACCACTGGTATCAGTAGTTTTTATTTATTTTTTTACATGTTTAGGTGCCCCATTGGGGGACTGTCCCTAGGCAGGATGGGGTCCCCGTCCCCAGAAGAGATGAGGTCCTTTTCTCCAGGGCAGATGAAGTTACTGCCCCCAGGAGAGAAGGGGTCCCTGTCCCCAGGGGAGGTGGGGGTCCATGTCCCCACGTGAGAAGGGGCCCCTGTCTCCAGGGGGATATGGAGGGGGTATGTAATAGTGTGTGCTAGCTGCCTATGCTGCTGCCGGCCATATGTAGAGGGGGCTGCATGGGCCCCCTGCATCACAGGGCCCAGTTGCGGTCGCGACTGCTGCACCCCCTATAGTTACGCCCCTGGCAAAGTCCGTTGCTTCGATGAGGGTCCAAGGCAGTAAAGTGAAGACATATCCCCGAGTTTCCTGGTTTGGTCGAGCAATGTTGCTTTATAATACAGTTTGAGGTTGGGCACTCCCAGGCCGGCAGATTTCGTCGGCGTGTAGAGCGAGGAGGCCTTAACTCGTGGTTTGCGGCCTGACCAGATGAATTTGTTAAGCAGTCGTATGTAGACCAGCTATGTCAGATTGAAGCATTGGTATCGGTAGAGTTCTGAACTAGGGCTGAAACAACTAATCGATTAATCGACAACTAATCGATTATGAAATTAATCAATTATTATTTTCATAATCGATTAATCGGCCAGTAACATAATGGGGTTAAAAAAAAAAATGAGCCCTTTATAGTACAAAAAGAGCAAATAATCGCCACTGTAAATATCACTTTCACTGTTCTACAGTAAAAAAATGACCCCCTTATAGTGGTGATTATTTGCTTTTTTTGTACTATAAAGGGCTCATTTTAGTTTTTTTAACCCCCGTTATGTTACTAAACGCGTTAGACCTGGGTCACATCTCTGTGTTTATTGGTACTTTTTGCAGAAACGCCCTGCATTTCATTCCCATGGTTTCCTATGGGACACGTTCACATCTGAAAGGGTCGGGGACTTTTAACGCAAAATGGTGCTTTATTGGTTCAATATACTTCAATGGAGAAGCTGCAGAAAAGCGTGCAATGGGTTTTTGCAGCAATTTGTGTTTTTTAACCACTTTCAGACCGGTCCAATTTGCTGGTCAAAGACCAGACCACTTTTTGCGATTCAGCGCTGCGTCGCTTTAACTGACAATTGCGCGGTGGTCGTGCGACGTGGCTCCCAAACAAAATTTACGTCCTTTTTTCCCCCACAAATAGAGCTTTCTTTTGGTGGTATTTGATCGCCTCTGCGGTTTTTATTTTTTGCGCTATAAACAAAAATAGAGCGACAATTTTGAAAAAAACGCATTATTTTTACTTTTTGTTATAATAAATATCTCCCAAAAATATATAAAAAAACATTTTTTCCCTCAGTTTAGGCCGATACGTATTCTTCTACATATTTTTGGTAAAAAAATCGCAATAAGCGATTATTGATTGGTTTGCGCAAAAGTTATAGCATTTACAAAATAGGGGATAGTTTTATAGCATTTTTATTAATAATTTTTTATTATTTTTTTTTTTTTTACTAGTAATGGCGGCGATCAGCGATTTTTATTGTGACTGCGACATTGTGGGGGACACATCGGACATTTTTGACACATTTTTGGGACCATTGTCATTTATACAGTAATCAGTGCTATACAAATGCAGTGATTCCTGTGTAAATGACACTGGCAGTGAAGGGGTTAACCAGTGGGTGGCAGTGTAGGGGTTAAGTGTTCCTAGGGGTGTGTTACTAACTGTGGGGGGGGGGTTGGGCTTTCATTTAGTGATCACTGATCTCTGCTCCAATCACATGGAGCAGAGATCAGCGTCACTAGTTGCTAGGCAGAATGCAGAAATGTTGTTTACACGGCATTTCCTCCATTCGACCGCTCCGTGAGACGATCGCGGGGATGCCCCAGCGGCGATCGAGTCCGCGGGTCCCGCGACCGGACTCACGGGGGTACCGCCGGCGCGCTCCCGATGGCAGGGCAGCATTGAATATTGGATGTACCTGTACGCCAATATGCCTGCCCGTGCCATTCTGTCGACGTACATCGTCGTGCGCTGGTCGGGAAGTGGTTAATCTGACCAAAAAAAAAAAGCAAAAATGCAAATTGCAGTAAAATCACGTGCGCAAAAATCAAAACGTACAGCAAAAAGCACTGCAGAAACAGATCAAAAGCAAACTGCATAGGTGTGCACCGAGCCTTATGCTGACCACACCGATCACTTTTTCAGGCGAGAATATTCAGACGAAAAATCTTTTGTACATTCGCTGAATATGAAAGAATTTTGTTTGAAATTTTCACTTGTTTTTAACATTCCGTTTTTAAAATTTAATGTAATTTCTGAACGGAAACCACATCCACCGTCTGAGAATTCCTTTGACTAAGACGTTTTCTATTATTTCCCAATTGTCCCGTCACTGTGGTTGAAAACGAACGTCAATTTGACCCACTTTTTTTTTTTTTAAAGGTTATTAACCGATTAATCGAAACAATAATCGGCCAACTAATCGATTATGAAATTAATCGTTAGTTGCAGCCCTATTCCGAACATATAAAGAATATGTGGTAATAAGAACATTCTAGTAAGAGCTATTCTGCCTGCCCAGGAGGTTTGTACCTGTAGAAGCGAAGCGGTAAGGGCCGGTTTTACACAGGGGGGGGCGACACGAGGCGACACCGACTTGCCTCGCCGCGACCTGCCGCGACCTCAGCGGCGACTTGCAAATGACTTCTGTATAGAAGTCAATGCAAGTCGCCCCGAAAGTAGTACAGGAAACTTTTTTCTGAGTCGGAGCGACTCGAGTCGCTCCTCTCAGAACGGTTCCGTAGTACAGAGCGGGGGTGATTTGTCAGGTCGCGGCGCGGCAAGTCGCGTCGCCTCGTGTCGCCCCCTGTGTGAAACCGGCCCTTATAGAGCCTGTAGTTTCTGGGTGAGCCCAGCTAAGTTAGTACGCAGCGTTAGGGAGGCGATGGGAGGTCAGCTGTATGCCCAAGTAGGTCAAAGAGGAGCTGGGAGCCCAGGAAAACGGGGATATCGAGGAGATATTGGATTTGAGCTGCGGGGGGGTAAAGATATCCCTAGCATGGCAGATTTAGAGTGGTTTAGTTTGTATAGAGAGAGATGCGGCTGAATTGCTGTAAAAGATCACACAGCGGGGGCAGGGAGCACAGGGGGATCGGTGAGCCAAATGATGATATCGTCGTCGGCGTATAGTCCTACTTTGTGTGCAGTGGGACCTATCTGTAGGCCGGCTATGCCTGGGTGCGTTCTGATCGCTTGCGCTAGCGGTTCAATGATCAGCGCAAAGATAAGTGGGGAGAGGGGGCAGCCCTGACGGGTTCCATTGGGGAATGGGGAAGATAATAGTCCCGATGTAAGAACTTTTGCGCTTGGGGAAGAGTATAGGCCTAGGATGGCTTGCTTGAAGGAACCATGAATGCCAAATTTTTGTAGGACAAGGTCTAGGTAGAGCCAGTTAACCCGATCGAAATGCCTTCTCCGCGTCAAGGGAGATCAGCAGAGGAGGCACTCGGCGGTGCTCCGCCCAATGGATCATGTCTATGAACCTGCGGGTGCCATCTGAGGCTTGGCGTAGGGGGATAAAGCCCACCTGGTCGGGGTGTATCAGGTTGGGGATAAACGAGGCTAGGTGGGAGGCTAATAATTTGGCGTAGAGTTTCGTGTCCGTGTTCAGGAGCGAGACGGGGCGATAACTCGCCGGGTCATGGGAGGGTTTACCGGGTTTGTGAATGGTGGTTATCCACTTCAATACCGGGGGGCACTTAAACACCTTCCTGCCCAGACCAATTTTGAGCTTTCAGCGCTGTCGCACTTTGAATGACAATTGCGCGGTCGTGCTACACTGTACCCAAATGAAATTTTTATCATTTTTTTCCCCACAAATAGAGCTTTCTTTTGGTGGTATTTGATCACCTCTGCGGTTTTTATTTTTTATGCTACAAATAAAAAAATACCGAAAATTTTGAAAAAAAAAAATGTTTTTTTTTTTGTTTCAGTTTCAAAACTTTGTAAATAAGTACGTTTTCTCCTTCACGGATGGGCACTGATAAGGCGGCACTGATGGGCACCAATGAAGTGACACTGATAGGCGGCACTGATAGGCTACACTGATAGGCGGCACTGATAGGCTACACTGATAGGCGACACTGATGGGCGACACGGATGGGCTACACGGATGGACACTGATAGGTGGCACAAATTGGCACTGATAACTGGCACGTATTGGCATGGATGGGCGGCACAGATGGGCATGGGTAGGCGGCACAGATGGGTATTGGTAGGCGGCACAGATGGGCATGGGTGGGCACTGATAGGCGGCACAGGTGGGCACTGATAGGCGGCACAGGTGGGCACTCATTAGCGGCACAGGTGTTATACTGAACTAATGGATGCCAATCAGTGCCAAACAATAATGCATGCCAATCAGTGATGCCCATTGTGGGCACTGATTGCCATCCATTATGGGCACTGATTGGCATCCATTGTGCCTGACTGGCATCCCTGGTGGTCTAGGGAGGATTACTTCTGCTGGGCATCCCTGGTGGTCTTGTGGCGTCCTTGGTGGTCCAGTGTGGGCATCCTTGGGGGGGGGCTGTACTGATAATCAGCACAGACCCCCCCTGTCAGAGGAGCAGCCGATCGGCTCTCCTCTACTCGCGTCTGACAGACACGAGTGAGGAAAAGCCAATCACCGGCTCTTCCTATTTACACTGTGATCAGCCGTGATTGGACACGGCTGATCACATGGTAAAGAGTCTCCGTCGGAGACGCTTTATCGAGATCGTAGTTGCCGGGTGTCAGACTGACACCCCGCAACAACGATCGCCGCGATGCGCGCCCCCGGGGGAGCGCAGCGGCTCATTATCCTGATCACGTCATATGACGTCCGGTCAGGATTATGAAACCACTTTGCCGCGGTCCGTTTGCTATAGGGCGGGCGGCAAGTGGTTAATAAGAATGGAATCCTATTCTGTGCTGCTTTTTTTTCTGTACTGTTGGGCCAAGTGTTTCCCCGTTCCGTTACCTTGAGAGTAGCAGGTTAAACGAAGCCGCCTGAGATAGAAGTCATGACTTCTTTGAAGGAGCGAACTTACTTCATTCCGCTGAGGTTGCTCGCATTGGCCGTGGTAGGTTGTTGTTAGTTTCGTTTTTCTAGATTCTGTTGTAACAGGGCATTGGTCGCAAGCGATTTTTTCTCTCTTTTCCTGGGCTCCCAGCTTGAGGAAAATTCCCCGAATGACCGATTTGTGCGCGTTTTCAATAGAGTGGCTGAATTGGAGACAGAGCCGTCATGAGAGGTGAAGTAAGAAGTTATCTCGGACCCAAATCTGTTCCTTGATCTCTTTTACATTGAGTAATGCTGCGTTCAGACGCCAGATTGTGTCTAGAGGTAGGGGGCGACAGTGAGATGGAAATGGAGATTGGTGCGTGGTCCGACCAGGTAATAAGGCCAATGGTTGCTTTGTTCATTTTTTGTAGCAGGATCTTAGAGACCAGGAACATATCGATCCGAGAATAAGATCTTTGTGTGTGTGGGAATAGGAGGAGTCCCTCTCCGTACCGTGCAGACATCGCCGCGGGTCATGAAGGTCCTCTTTGGAAACGAAGGACGAGAGCGCGGAGGATGATTTACGGTTTGTGTTGGAAGAGTCCACTTGGTGATCTAAGATTTCATTGAAATCCCCACAGAGTACAATTTCATTCTTTGGGTAAGGTCGGAGCTTGTGAAGAAGGGTTTTAACCACTTTCAGCCCCCCGGACCATTTTGCTGGTCAAAGACCAGACCACTTTTTGCGATTCGGCACTGCGTCGCTTTAACTGACAATTGCGCGGTCGTGCGACGTGGCTCCCAAACAAAATTGACGTCCTTTTTTTTCCCACAAATAGAGCTTTATTTTGGTGGTATTTGATCACCTCTGCGGTTTTAATTTTTTGCGCTATAAACAAAAATAGAGCGACGATTTTGAAAAAAAACGCATTATTTTTTACTTTTTGTTATAATAAATATCCCCCAAAAATATATAAAAAAACATTTTTTTCCTCAGTTTAGGCCGATACGTATTCTTCTACATATTTTTGGTAAAAAAAATCGCAATAAGCAATTATTGATTGGTTTGCGCAAAAGTTATAGCGTTTACAAAATAGGGATAGTTTTATAGCATTTTTATTAATAATTTTTTATTATTTTTTTTTTACTAGTAATGGCGGCGATCAGCGATTTTTATTGTGACTGCGACATTGTGGGGGACACATCGGACATTTTTGACACATTTTTGGGACCATTGTCATTTATACAGTAATCAGTGCTATATAAATGCAGTGATTCCTGTGTAAATGACACTGGCAGTGAAGGGGTTAACCAGTGGGTGGCAGTGTAGGGGTTAAGTGTTCCTAGGGGTGTGTTACTAACTGTGGGGGGGGGGGGCTGTCATTTAGTGAACACTGATCACATGGAGCAGAGATCAGCGTCACTAGTTGCTAGGCAGAATGGAGAAATGTTGTTTATACAGCATTTCCTCCATTCGGCCGCTCCGTGAGACGATCGCGGGTATGCCCTGCGGCGATCGAGTCCGCAGGTCACGCGACCGGACTCACGGGGGGTCCCGACCAGCGCTCCCGATGGCAGGGCGGCATCGAATATTGGATGTACATGTACGCCAATATGCCTGCCCGTGCCATGCTGTCGACGTACATCGTTGTGCGCTGGTCGGGAAGTGGTTAAGGAAGGATTTCTGGCGGGTATTAGGCGCATATACGTTAACAATGACCAGTGGTTGGTCGTTAAATGTAGCTGACAGGATGAGGAATCTGCCCCCAGGGTCGACTTCTGCGTGCCTCAGGGCAACAGCCACCGAGGAGCGAACCGCGATCATCACCCCCCTCGCTTTAGATTCAGCACGGGCGTGGAAATAGTGGGGGAATAATCTGTGGGTGCACTTGGGGGGGATTAAGTTCTGAGAAGTGGGTCTCTTGCACGCATAAAATGTCCGCCTTCTGATTCAAAGCTTTGCGCCAAGAGATCTTTTAAAAGGGCTATTGAGGCCCTTAGCATTAAGGGAGACGATTGTAAGCGACATTGCAGTGAGGTGGTAATGGGGTTGCCACCTGTCCAGGATTCACCCGGACAGTTCGGGTTTTGAATCCTGTGTCCGGGTTTAAGACCACCTGAAACCTGGACACATTATTCAGACCAGACTATGGCTTCCTAGAAGGGTTGCTGAGTGCAGTTGTCTAAGCTGAGGGTGTCTACTACACTCTCTTTCACGCTGCCCAAAACCAGCACTAACAATCCCCCCCACACTGACAGGAGAGGAGAGAGGGCTCGATCTGCTTCTCTTCCTCCCACCCCTACCCCTCTGTGTCTAACCACATTCAAATCCCTGGCTCTTTGCCTCAGAAAAGGAAAGTGGGGGTGGGAAATCTGAAGTCCAGCAATCGCAGATACATCTGGATGAGAGGTGCTGACTGCCAAGGGGAGAGTGAGCTCACCATCCATCCCTGTCTGTGACTGAAGTCTTCTTCCCCTTTCTCTCTCCTGCCTCTGAGTGAGTACACTAAGGTGAATCAGAGTTCTCAGAGCACCCCTTATATGAGAGTTCCCATTTACACCAGAGGCCACAGTGTTCCCCCTTACATCAGAGTTCCCATTTACACCAGAGGCCACAGTGTTCCCCCTTACATCAGAGTTCCCATTTACACCAGAGGCCACAGTGTTCCCCCTTACATCAGAGTTCCCATTTACACCAGAGGCCACAGTGTTCCCCCCTTACATCAGAGTTCCCATTTACACCAGAGGCCACAGTGTTCCACCTTACATCAGAGTTCCCATTTACACCAGAGGCCACAGTGTTCCCCCTTACATCAGAGTTCCCATTTACACCAGAGGCCACAGTGTTCCACCCTTACATCAGAGTTCCCATTTACACCAGAGGCCACAGTGTTCCCCCCTTACATCAGAGTTCCCATTTACACCAGAGGCCACAGTGTTCCCCCCTTACATCAGAGTTCCCATTTACACCAGAGGCCACAGTGTTCCCCCCTTACATCAGAGTTCCCATTTATACCAGAGGCCACAGTGTTCCCCCTTACATCAGAGTTCCCATTTATACCAGAGGCCACAGTGTTCCCCCTTACATCAGAGTTCCCATTTACACCAGAGGCCACAGTGTTCCCCCCTTACATCAGAGTTCCCATTTACACCAGAGGCCACAGTGTTCCCCCTTACATCAGAGTTCCCATTTACACCAGAGGCCACAGTGTTCCCCCTTACATCAGAGTTCCCATTTACACCAGAGGCCACAGTGTTCCACCCTTACATCAGAGTTCCCATTTACACCAGAGGCCACAGTGTTCCACCCTTACATCAGAGTTCCCATTTACACCAGAGGCCACAGTGTTCCCCCTTACATCAGAGTTCCCATTTACACCAGAGGCCACAGTGTTCCCCCCTTACATCAGAGTTCCCATTTACACCAGAGGCCACAGTGTTCCCCCTTACATCAGAGTTCCCATTTACACCAGAGGCCACAGTGTTCCACCCTTACATCAGAGTTCCCATTTACACCAGAGGCCACAGTGTTCCACCCTTACATCAGAGTTCCCATTTACACCAGAGGCCACAGTGTTCCCCCTTACATCAGAGTCCTCTCCTTACATCAGAGCTCTCAGTGTTCCCCCTTAAATAAGGGCTCCCAGAGCATCCCTTATGTCAGAGTCCCCAAAGTTCTCCCTTACATCAGAGTCTGTTGGGTCCCCCCTTAGGATGCATTCACACCTGAGCGTAGCTTTTTCAAGCGTTTTTTGCAGCGTTTTTTACCGCGATTTGTCGCAAATTTGTGCAGGGCAAAAGGTCACCAATGTTAAGCATTGAGCAGATACAGCGTCAAAACGCCCATAGAAACGCTCGTTGTCGCGCTAAACGCTCGAATCGATCGTTTCCATTAGTTTCTATGGGAATGAAAACGCCCAAATCAGCCCGATTCGCGCGACAAAAAAGGGTCCGGAACTTGTTTGGGCTTCAGGCGACTTGGAGTGGAGATGTGAACCGTCTCCATTGAGAATCATGGATTTTTTTCCCCTCCAGCGTTTTGTAGCTTCAGGCGTAGGGCTACAAAACGTTCCGGTGTGAACGGGGTGTTAGAGTGTAACGGAACTCTGCAGATTCCATTGTAAAAGAGGATTCTTGTGATTAACTTTATATGATTGGAAATGTTATTTAATCGCGAAATATATGTATAGTTTATACTGTAAAAAAAAAATGTGCACCGCTAAAGGGTTGGGGTTTGACTTGAAGAAAAGGTGGCAACCCTAGGTGGTAAGGGTAAATAGCAATGGTCTGCACAGTACCAGGGGGAGACAGTCTTCAAGAGAAAGAGGAGAGGGGGAGTAAGGGCCGGTTCACACTGCGGGCGACGTGAGGCGACTCCGACTTGCCTCGCCGCGACCTGCCGCGACCTCAGTGGCGACTTGCAAATGACTTCTGTATAGAAGTCAATGCAAGTCGCCCCGAAGTCGCCCAAAAGTAGTACAGGAACCTTTTTTCTGAGTCGGAGCGACTCGAGTCGCTCCTCTCAGAACGGTTCCGTAGTACAGAACGGGGGCGACTTGTCAGATCGCGGCACGGCGAGCCGTGTCGCCTCGCATCGCCCGCAGTGTGAACCGGCCCTAAAGAGTAACAGAGGGAAGAGAGAAAACAGGAGGGGGAAGGGACGGGGCGAAGAGGTAGGGGGGGGGGGGGAAATAAGCGTTGCACAAGTTATTTCAATACACAGTCAGGGCAGGACTTACCATTGGGCTTGACTGGGCTCAAGCCCATGGGCCCCGCCAAGATACACAGCCGAGTGTACTCGGCTCGGCTCACAGTCACGCCCAGTCCTGCCCTATGATGGACATAACACAGGGACTGGGCGTGACTGTGAGCCGAGCCGAGTACACTCGGCTACTCTTGGCTCCACTCGGGACTGCGAGAGGACCCGAGAGCTGCCAAGAGGACCCGAGAGCCGCCGCGATACATAGGACTCTATCTTGGCGGCGCCATTTTTAAATTTCAAGACTGCAAATAACACTGGGGCAAGGCTGCAGATGGATGGACAAGGCTGCAGATGGATGGACAAGGCTGCAGATGGATGGAAAAGGCTGCAGATGGATGGACAAGGCTGCAGATGGATGGAAAAGGCTGCAGATGGATGGGCAAGGCTGCAGATGGATGGACAAGGCTGCAGATGGATGGACAAGGCTGCAGATGGATGGGCAAGGCTGCAGATGGATGGACAAGGCTGCAGATGGATGGACAAGGCTGCAGATGGATGGGCAAGGCTGCAGATGGATGGACAAGGCTGCAGATGGATGGACAAGGCTGCAGATGGATGGGCAAGGCTGCAGATGGATGGGCAAGGCTGCAGATGGATGGACAAGGCTGCAGATGGATGGACAAGGCTGCAGATGGATGGGCAAGGCTGCAGATGGATGGGCAAGGCTGCAGATGGATGGGCAAGGCTGCAGATGGATGGGCAAGGCTGCAGATGGATGGGCAAGGCTGCAGTTGGACGGAAAAGGCTGCAGATGGATGGAAAAGGCTGCAGATGGATGGACAAGGCTGCAGATGGATGGAAAAGGCTGCAGATGGATGGGCAAGGCTGCAGATGGATGGACAAGGCTGCAGATGGATGGGCAAGGCTGCACATGGATGGACAAGGCTGCACATGGATGGACAAGGCTGCAGATGGATGGACAAGGCTGCAGATGGATGGGCAAGGCTGCAGATGGATGGACAAGGCTGCAGATGGATGGACAAGGCTGCAGATGGATGGGCAAGGCTGCAGATGGATGGGCAAGGCTGCAGATGGATGGGCAAGGCTGCAGATGGATGGAAAAGGCTGCAGATGGATGGAAAAGGCTGCAGATGGATGGACAAGGCTGCAGATGGATGGACAAGGCTGCAGATGGATGGGCAAGGCTGCAGATGGATGGACAAGGCTGCAGATGGATGGGCAAGGCTGCAGATGGATGGGCAAGGCTGCAGATGGATGGGCAAGGCTGCAGATGGATGGGCAAGGCTGCAGATGGATGGAAAAGGCTGCAGATGGATGGAAAAGGCTGCAGATGGATGGACAAGGCTGCAGATGGATGGAAAAGGCTGCAGATGGATGGGCAAGGCTGCAGATGGATGGACAAGGCTGCAGATGGATGGGCAAGGCTGCAGATGGATGGACAAGGCTGCAGATGGATGGGCAAGGCTGCAGATGGATGGGCAAGGCTGCAGATGGATGGACAAGGCTGCAGATGGATGGACAAGGCTGCAGATGGATGGGCAAGGCTGCAGATGGATGGAAAAGGCTGCAGATGGATTGAAAAGTCTGCAGATGGATGGACAAGGCTGCAGATGGATGGACAAGGCTGCAGATGGATGGGCAAGGCTGCAAATGGATGGAAAAGGCTGCAGATGGATGGGCAAGGCTGCAGATGGATGGACAAGGCTGCAGATGGATGGGCAAGGCTGCAGATGGATGGACAAGGCTGCAGATGGATGGACAAGGCTGCAGATGGATGGGCAAGGCTGCAGATGGATGGACAAGGCTGCAGATGGATGGACAAGGCTGCAGATGGATGGGCAAGGCTGCAGATGGATGGGCAAGGCTGCAGATGGATGGGCAAGGCTGCAGATGGATGGAAAAGGCTGCAGATGGATGGAAAAGGCTGCAGATGGATGGACAAGGCTGCAGATGGATGGGCAAGGCTGCAGATGGATGGAAAAGGCTGCAGATGGATGGGCAAGGCTGCAGATGGATGGACAAGGCTGCAGATGGATGGGCAAGGCTGCAGATGGATGGGCAAGGCTGCAGATGGATGGACAAGGCTGCAGATGGATGGGCAAGGCTGCAGAGGGATGGACAAGGCTGCAGATGGATGGGCAAGGCTGCAGATGGATGGGCAAGGCTGCAGATGGATGGACAAGGCTGCAGATGGATGGACAAGGCTGCAGATGGATGGACAAGGCTGCAGATGGATGGGCAAGGCTGCAGATGGATGGACAAGGCTGCAGATGGATGGACAAGACTGCAGATGGATGGGCAAGGCTGCAGATGGATGGGCAAGGCTGCAGATGGATGGGCAAGGCTGCAGATGGATGGGCAAGGCTGCAGAAGGATGGGCAAGGCTACAGATGGATGGACAAGGCTGCAGATGGACACTGATAAGGCTGCATTGATGGGCGTTTAAAGTTTAAGTTTTTACGTTTTTTTCCTTAAACATCCTTCGTAAAAGTTTTTTTCCTTTAAATTCCCTCCTAAACTTGGGGTGCGTGTTATACGCCGATAAATATGGTAATGTATAGAAGGTAGAAAGTGATTCAAGCCCAGGGGCCCCGACCACCCTAATTCCTGCCCTGTACACGGTAGTGAGGAAGCAGTAAGCTGGATCAGAGCAAAACAGGCCCGATCTGAGCTAGCAGAGTTAAGGCTTTGTAGGTAAAGCAGTAATAAAATGACGTATCTTATATATCAAAATCAGGTAGAACTGCAAGATATTCAAAAATAGAAACCAATAAATGTGTTTAGCACATGAAGAATTGTGGAGCGTGGGGGGGACAAAACATCCGCTTCCACTCCTCCACACCATGACTAGAACTGCAAAACTTGTGGTAAGTAAAGAACCATCTATAAAAAGTAAGAACGGTTAACCAGTAACAGAGCTGCACGGTACAGGCAAGCGACTTGCGATTAGGCCGCAGCGTGGGGCTCCCACAGGTTAGCAATCTTTGAGGACGGCCTTGCGGGTGGGGGGCGGGGAGGCGCCTGGGTTATCAGGCCCCAGTTAAGAAGCTGATTGAGGCCCTCCTTCGGCGATAACATAGCGACTTGTTGGTTGCGATGAGAGACAATGAGTTTAACAGGATATCCCCATTTGTAGGGGATTTTTTGTTTGTTTAGAACCGAGGTGACCGGTAAGAAGGCCTTGCGGGCTTGGGAAGTAGTCGCCGGAAATGTCATTGAAGAGTGTCACTCCATGGAAGGGCCCTAGCCACTCACATGATCTCCTCCTTGACATGGAAAAAAATGCACCCTGGCTGGTATGTCTCTGGGGACAGAGTCCGGGAGGTAGTGATGGACGAACTTCCAACGGGACGTTTCGCGAACGAGGCCGACCGTTTGTGAAACCGAACGATCGCGGCGGGCCCCATTGACTTCAATGGCAGGCGAACGTTTCAAACCTTCAAGTCGAATTTGCAGCCAAGAGGTAATTATTAGCAGGGAAAACATAGTCCCACCACATGGCCAATGACATAACACATGTATGAGGTGAATTTGGGATCGACAACTACAAGCATTCTTTTTTTATATGGGAAATTGTTGTGACAATTCAGGACTGTGGAGCGCATGAAGGCAATGGAGGAGAGGGAAGGTCAGGGACCAGGGTAGGCAAAGAAGAGGGTGCAGGAGATGATCACCAGCAGCGTGACATACAGCAATGACACCTGCACCGTGATAGAGTCATCTGACAACAGCACCGTGATAGAGAGCACTCACACCAGCACCGTGATAGAGAGCACTGACAACAGCAGCGTGACATAAATCACTCACACCAGCACCGTGACATACAGCACTGACAGCAACACCGTGATAGAGTCATCTGACAACAGCACCGTGATAGAGAGCACTGACAACAGCACCGTGATAGAGAGCACTGACAACAGCACCGTGATAGAGAGCACTGACAACAGCACCGTGATAGAGTCATCTGACAACAGCACCGTGATATACAGCACTGACAACAGCACCGTGATAGAGAGCACTGACAACAGCACCGTGATAGAGTCATCTGACAACAGCACCGTGATATACAGCACTGACAACAGCACCGTGATAGAGAGCACTGACAACAGCACCGTGATAGAGTCATCTGACAACAGCACCGTGATAGAGAGCACTGACATCAGCAGCGTGACATAAATCACTCACACCAGCACCGTGACATACAGCACTGACAGCAACACCGTGATAGAGTCATCTGACAACAGCACCGTGATAGAGAGCACTGACAACAGCACCGTGATAGAGAGCACTGACAACAGCACCGTGATAGAGAGCACTGACAACAGCACCGTGATAGAGTCATCTGACAACAGCACCGTGATATACAGCACTGACAACAGCACCGTGATAGAGAGCACTGACAACAGCACCGTGATAGAGTCATCTGACAACAGCACCGTGATATACAGCACTGACAACAGCACCGTGATAGAGAGCACTGACAACAGCACCGTGATAGAGTCATCTGACAACAGCACCGTGATAGAGAGCACTGACAACAGCACCGTGATAGAGAGCACTGACAACAGCACCGTGATAGAGAGCACTGACAACAGCACCGTGATAGAGAGCACTGACAACAGCACCGTGATAGAGTCATCTGACAACAGCACCGTGATAGAGAGCACTGACAACAGCACCGTGATAGAGTCATCTGACAACAGCACCGTGATAGAGAGCACTGACAACAGCACCGTGATAGAGTCATCTGACAACAGCACCGTGATAGAGAGCACTGACAACAGCACCGTGATAGAGAGCACTGACAACAGCACCGTGATAGAGAGCACTGACAACAGCACCGTGATAGAGTCATCTGACAACAGCACCGTGATATACAGCACTGACAACAGCACCGTGATAGAGAGCACTGACAACAGCACCGTGATAGAGTCATCTGACAACAGCACCGTGATAGAGAGCACTGACAACAGCACCGTGATAGAGTCATCTGACAACAGCACCGTGATAGAGAGCACTGACAACAGCACCGTGATAGAGAGCACTGACAACAGCACCGTGATAGAGTCATCTGACAACAGCACCGTGATAGAGAGCACTGACAACAGCACCGTGATATACAGCACTGACAACAGCACCGTGATAGAGAGCACTGACAACAGCACCGTGATAGAGAGCACTGACAACAGCACCGTGATAGAGTCATCTGACAACAGCACCGTGATATACAGCACTGACAACAGCACCGTGATAGAGAGCACTGACATCAGCAGCGTGACATAAAGCACTGACATCAGCACCGTGATATACAGCACTGACAGCAACACCGTGATATACAGCACTGACAGCAACACCGTGATAGAGTCATCTGACACCAGCACCGTGATATACAGCACTGACAGCAGCACCGTGATATACAGCACTGACAGCAACACCGTGATAGAGAGCACTGACACCAGCACCGTGATAGAGAGCACTGACACCAGCACCGTGATAGAGAGCACTGACATCAGCAGCGTGACATACAGCACTGACACCTGCACCGTGATAGAGTCATCTGACAGCAGCACCGTGATATACAGCACTGACAGCAGCACTGTGATATACAGCACTGACACCTGCACCGTGATAGAGTCATCTGACAACAGCACCATGATAGAGGGCACTGACACCAGCACCGTGACATACAGCATTAACAGCAACACCATGATAGAGAGTACTGACAGCAGAAGAGTGACATACAGCACTGACATCAGCACCGTGATACAGAGCACTGACATCAGCACCGTGACATACAGCACTGACACCAGAAGAGTGACATTAAGCACTGACATCAGTACCGTGACATACAGCACTGACACCAGAAGAGTGACATTAAGCACTGACAGCAGCACCGTGATATACAGCACTGACACCTGCACCGTAAGCAGCCCCAGGAGGAAGTCAGCATAGCACAGAACTTTTGTGGACCAAGTAGGTTGTGTGTGACTGATTAGCAGACTGTACGTCAGTCCCTATACTGATAAAGGACTGCTGCAGTATAGGGCAGCGGTCAGCAGTGGTGCACCTCAACCCTATGTATTGTGGACCGATACCAGTCCTTATAGAACAGCAGACTGTACCGCACTCAACCCTATGTACTGTAGCACCCTAGACAGACCAAGTTACCAGTCCTGATAAAGAGCTTTGTGGAACAAGTGAGTTGTGAATGATTAGCAGACTGCAGCAGAAGGGCAGCAGTCAAGTATAATATTCTTTCTATATTTGGAAGAAAGAATATTATACATGTACAAGCCTATTACTGTACCACTGATACCAGTCCTGAAAAGAACCTTTGTGGAACTAATAGTAATAGCAACTGTTTAAACTGACCCTCACTGCCTGACACACTGCTTCCTTCCTGTCCCTATACAAACTGACAAAACAGAGGCTGCTGGAACAATAACTGGTTACTCGAATAGCACTTTTGTGGACCTGATAGTAACAGCTAATGATGATGATGATGATGATGATGATGATGATGATGACTAATCTGGCTGTCCCTACAATAGCAGCAGACACAGCGTCCTTTCCCTTTCTCTAAACTGACAAAAGACACTCAGGCTGCTGCAACAATCAGTAGCACAGCAAACCTATCAACACCTAACACCTATACCAGTCCTGAAAAGAACTTTTGTGTACCAAATAGCTAGCGTTTTCTCTGTCCCTACTCCACACAGGATCCTTTCCCTACAGTGACAGAAGAAAGAATGTAAAATGGCCGCCGGATCGGGTGTATTTATAGGTTAGGGGGAATGTACAAGTGTCCATGTGCTGTCATGTCTCAATTGGCTGTCCTGTACCCCATGATGGATGTGTCATCAGGTCAAAGTTCCTTTACACAGTAAAAACACAGAAGTCCGCCGGGCGAACGACGGGAAAAGGCGAGCGAACGGGCGGACCGCGAACAGTCGAAATTTGCCGCGAAACGACCGCCGGGCGAGCTGTTCGGCCATCACTATTGGGAGCTGAAGTGCTCTGCGCTCTGGTCCTTCTCTTCTTCCAGGACTCGGATCGGAGGAGGAGCTTCCGCAGGGCCGCCATGAGGGGGCCTCGGATTTCCCGGGTTCCGGTCGGCGCCATTTTGAGAGTCGTGCTGCGGGGGCCTCCAGGAGTCTGCGGGGTCCTTTGAGTGGCTCTTCTTCTTGGACATAATCCGGAGACTATCCGGTGTCTGTCGGGCCGGGTAGCAGTCCGGGTAGCGGGAGACGGCGTTCAGCGCTGTAATGCGGTGTGGAGGAGGGGAGCTGAGCATTCAAGCGGCCATTTCTCTCAGCGGCCAGGCCACGCCCATCTGATATGTATTTTTAGGGGTTACCCCTGAGTGTTTTTTTGGGGTGTGGCGTTCTGATTACTGTCTATAAGACCCCCATCCAGGATAAGGGCCTGATATGGAATTTAAAGGGGGACCCCACTTTTTTTTTTGCATGGGGTCCATCTAGACACCCACACCAGGGACTCACCATAGATGAGGGTCTGATATGTATTCTTAGGGGTACCCCGAGGGTTTTTTGGGGTGTGGGGTCCTCATTACCATCTATAGGACCCCCATCCAGGATGAGGAGAAGGAAGTCCCTAAACTTTTGTTTACCATTCTGATAACCCCCCTCCCCCCCCTCTATTTCCAGACCCCCAAATCTGCCGCTCCGGGGTCTTTGGTAAGAGCCCCTCCTTCTCATCAGTGGGGGACGAGGGGCTCTGCCGGGAGGGGGGGGGTCCCCCCGACTTGGATGAGATCTCCCCGTGTGGGGGGCATGTGGTGTGATATGGGGGAGGGGCACACTTATCCTCTCCCCTTCCTCCTCAGATTTGGGGTCCCCTGAGGATTTCCCAGGGGGACCCCAAACTTTGTTTGTTGGAACGAAATCCGGGGAAGTCGTCAGATCGACCCCCCGAAATGTCCTCCGAGACCCCCCAGAGGTCCCCCTCCCCCACCATGTCATGTCCCTGAAACCGTCTATAGAATCCCCCCTCCCCCCCATCCTATGATGTCATAGCTGTCAGGACCGTCCCGAGACCCCCCCCTCCCCCACCGATCCTCACCTCCATCCACCATCCACTCCACTCACAGGAAGTGCCCCCTCCCCCACCCCACTGCATCATGGGAGTTGTAGTCTCCTCCCCCTCCAGTGCTGGGATTGGTGGAAGAGAAAGTGAGGGGAGCCAATCACCATCTCCCGAT